>NC_085030.1:15217979-15238538 GCF_963692335.1 Osmerus eperlanus
GACAGAGTGACCTGAAGCATTTGAACAACAAATGAAATAAGTTCATACAATGAGTATCAGCACATTCTGTAGTGTTCTTCATCTGTTGTTAAGTTGAATGGATGTAAATAAAGATTTCTATGAATGGGACTGTGGATTGGATTCTACAGCGATCTGTGGCCATCATCAGCTTGCAGTCGGCCCATTCTTAAACTGGAGGCCCGCGCTTCCAGAACCTCAACCATGGCACCGTGCAGTTGGGTTGGCACAGCCTGTCACAGAGGACCGGCCTGGGCACGGTCTTGCCAGCCCTGGGCCCTGTGGCCCTGGGCCCTGGGCCCTGGGCCCTGTGGCCCTGTGTACCAGCCTGCCTGCCAGCGGCTGGAGCAGGACAGAGAGAGAGAGAGGAGGGAGGGGGAGAGAGGACTAGAGAGAGAGGACTAGAGAGAGAATGAGGTAGAGAGAAAGAGAAGGATAGAGAAAGAGAGGGATGGAGAAAGAGAGGGCGACAGAGAGAGAGGTTTGCCATGCCTGCCACAGGCGTCCTCTCCCAGCCAAGCAGACTGGCACAATGCTCCAGGTCTGGCCGCTGCCCGCGCATACAGACTCCTGTGATTACAGCACTTGCCCTTTGAAAACAGGCCCTGCATTCACATCCATTCACATTCCCTCCCAGTCTTATCACACCCCTGTGAATCCACACACACTGTGTTCCCACTCTGAAGCTGGTCTTCAGGTTCCTCAGGGACACTTTGAAGACCAAGTGTTTTTTTCTTCATGTGTCTGTGTGTTCTTTTCTCTCTTTCTTTCTGTAAAAGCAAAGCTGTGATAGTTGAGCTTTGACACACTGAGGCAACCTTCTTTGTCGCTTAAGTAGATTCCACTTGTTGGACGACATTTGAAGTGTCTTTCTCTGGCGAGCGGAGATACGGTGGTAATGATGCTGGTGTGACCGGCCAAAACTCAGTGTCCTTTTATGGCAAGAACGTCCTCGCCAGGCATGCTGGCGGACTTCCTGTTTCCGTACCGACAAACGTCGCAGGCGGCTTTCTGCACATCAGCCATCAGACACTTCTCCCAATCACTCTGCGGATCTTTCTGGACTTCCCGGACACTCCTCCGAAGCTTTAGGAGTACTTCAGCCCCCAACGAGGAGGACCGGCCGGTACCAGCGCAGGCCGGTCCAGCCAGCGTGTCTGCAGCCACAGCTACTCCCAGACCTGTGTTCTCAGTCATTAGCTAGCCTGCTGCTAGCCCACTGCTGGCCCGGGGGGAAACGTCATTAAGGCGGTATTGTGGACGCTCAGCCAAGGTTTGTTTTCGTCTTTGGAAAGGGGCCCCGGGTCCCTGGAGGGGCCCAGGCTGGGCTCATGGGGTCCAGTTTGTTTGTGACACTTCTTTCGCAGTTTGAGGAGGTTGTCACCACAGCAGCACCAGTGGGTTTCCAATGCTAATTGGTCTCCTGGAACCTTCGCTAATGGTTCCAAGTAGCTGGGGGAATAAATTATTGTGGCGCGTTCTATGGCAACAGTCACACACACACGCATATACGGGCACACAAAGAGCAGTGTTGAATAAACACACGCACGCACACAAAAACCTAGAGCTTAGTTTATGTTTTTCTCTACTTAGAGATCAAACAGTGTGATAAATGATTCATAAAGCGGGTTCATTTGGCATTCTCTGGCTCCAGTTGACACTTGTTTGTCAAATGGCAATTTGATTCAGGACAGCATGGGGTGTGTGTAGTGGGATAATTGGTCTTCACTCTGTCTTCAGTATGATTAATTTTTAAGAATCTCCGGTAGAGATGGAGATGACTGTTCTAATGACACAATGCTATCAAAACCAGGAGAGCTCATCCCCAAACCCAAGTTTTGTATTTTGTATTTTTTTTTAAGGTGGGAACGAATGTGTTGTCACAATTTCATCATTCTAAAACACCTATTGGAGATTGATTGGTGAGAGTTTAACCACCATATACTATATTCGTGACATTTAAAAGGACATGAACATGATCATTTCTGACAAAAGATTTTGATCTAAATCACTTAGATCTCTTTCTGAACGAACATACTCGACTCTCTGTTGTATAGCAGTGTTGTGAAAGTGGTCCAGACAAACCCCTCATCAACTCTCCCTGCCCACAATGGCACAGTGACCCTCCACACAATTTGGCAGAGTTCTCTTTCCAAACCCCACCACCCCCCTCCTCCTCCTCCCTGATCCAACATGCCTCCACACCAGCATTCAGGAAGGGCCAGGGTGGCACAGGTCTGGGTCAGGGGGGTTGGCACAAGGGGGGCATGGTGGCACTGCCGGAGGATGGGGGAGGAGGGGGGCCTGGGTGGGGAGGGGGAGGAAGGGGAGGAGGAGGGGGGGGGGGAAGGAGAGGTGTAGTCCCTGCTTCTCTGGACGCTGTCCAAACTGTCAACGGGGAGGAGAGTGACCTTGGCTGGAGCACAGCCCAGCTGGACGGAGGGGGGAGGGAGGGGGGAGGAGGGGGGAGGGAGGGGGGAGGAGGGGGGAGGGCATGGTGGCTCTACCACCCGGCAGCCTGCCACATTGCTCTCCTCTCTGACTCCTTGCCATCCCATGCCACGGCCTGCCCGTGGTCGACAGTCAGAGTCCAGCTCGTAATTGTTAATGACTGTGGAGAAGCCAGGGTATCTTTCAGTCCTCGTAACCCTGACGACTCCTGAAAAGTGTGTCTTTATGTGTGTGTGTGTGTGTGTAGGGGTGTTTGTGTGTGTGTGTGTGTGTTTGACTTAAAGACAGTGCTCTGCCCAGTGTACTGCAGGCTGTAACAGTGTGTGTTTGTCTTCCAGCCGCTGTTGTGACAAGAAGAGCTGTGGTAACCGCAACGAGACCCCTTCTGACCCTGTCATCATCGACAGGTAGGAACACTCCTCCTCTCTCATCCCTCCTCCCTCCTCCTCCCTCTCTCATCCCTCCTCCTCCTCTCTCATCCCTCCTCCTCTCTCATCCCTCCTCCCTCTCTCATCCCTCCTCCTCTCTCATCCCTCCTCCTCTCTCATCCCTCCTCCCTCTCACCTCCCTCCTCCCTCTCTCATCCCTCCTCCCTCTCTCATCCCTCCTCCTCCTCTCTCATCCCTCCTCCCTCTCACCTCCCTCCTCCTCTCTCATCCCTCCTCCCTCTCTCATCCGTCCTCCTCTCTCATCCCTCCTTCTCTCTCATCCCTCCTTCCTCTCTCATCCCTCCTTCTCTCTCATCCCTCCTTCCTCTCTCTCTCTTAAGAACATCACAGTCCTTGTGGCTTCGCACATGCCCTGGTGCAACTCACCTCCATCCAAACTGCCACACACACACACACATTCTCACCACACACTCACACACACCTCAGTAGAACTGGACACACGGTAAAACTCCCCTCAATCCAAACTGCCACAGACACTCTACTCCAGCTTGTGGTCGTCCGCCAAAAATACTTTCACCTGACAGGTGGCTTGCTGGGGCTAGTCCTCCACCTCAGGCTGGGCTGCTGTCTGGGTGCTGCTGTCTGGATGGTGCTGTCTGGGTGGTGCTGTCTGGGTGCTGCTGTCTGGGTGCTGCTGTCTGGGTGGTGCTGTCTGGGTGCTGCTGTCTGGGTGCTGCTGTCTGGGTGCTGCTGTCTGGGTGCTGCTGTCTGGGTGCTGCTGTCTGGGTGGTGCTGTCTGGGTGCTGCTGTCTGGGTGCTGCTGTCTGGGTGCTGCTGTCTGGATGGTGCTGTCTGGGTGGTGCTGTCTGGATGGTGCTGTCTGGTTGGTGCTGTCTGGGTGGTGCTGTCTGGGTGCTGCTGTCTGGGCGGTGCTGGCTGGGTGGTGCTGTCTGGGTGGTGCTGTCTGGATGGTGCTGTCTGGGTGGTGCTGTCTGGGTGGTGCTGCCTGGGTGCTGCTGTCTGGGTGGTGCTGTCTGGGTGGTGCTGTCTGGGTGGTGCTGTCTGGGTGCTGCTGTCTGGGTGCTGCTGTCTGGGTGGTGCTGTCTGGGTGGTGCTGTCTGGATGGTGCTGTCTGGGTGCTGCTGTCTGGGTGGTGCTGTCTGGGTGCTGCTGTCTGGATGGTGCTCTCTGGGTGGTGCTGTCTGGGTGGTGCTGTCTGGGTGGTGCTGTCTGGGTGGTGCTCTCTGGGTGGTGCTGTCTGGATGGTGCTGTCTGGGTGGTGCTGTCTGGGTGGTGCTGTCTGGATGGTGCTGTCTGGGTGGTGCTGTCTGGATGGTGCTGTCTGGGTGGTGCTGTCTGGGTGGTGCTGTCTGGGTGCTGCTGTCTGGGCGGTGCTGGCTGGGTGGTGCTGTCTGGGTGGTGCTGTCTGGATGGTGCTGTCTGGGTGGTGCTGTCTGGGTGGTGCTGCCTGGGTGCTGCTGTCTGGGTGCTGCTGTCTGGGTGGTGCTGTCTGGGTGGTGCTGTCTGGATGGTGCTGTCTGGGTGGTGCTGTCTGGGTGGTGCTGTCTGGGTGCTGCTGTCTGGGCGGTGCTGGCTGGGTGGTGCTGTCTGGGTGGTGCTGTCTGGATGGTGCTGTCTGGTTGGTGCTGTCTGGGTGGTGCTGCCTGGGTGCTGCTGTCTGGGTGCTGCTGTCTGGGTGGTGCTGTCTGGGTGGTGCTGTCTGGATGGTGCTGTCTGGGTGGTGCTGTCTGGGTGCTGCTGTCTGGGTGCTGCTGTCTGGGTGCTGCTGTCTGGGTGGTGCTGTCTGGGTGGTGCTGTCTGGATGGTGCTGTCTGGGTGCTGCTGTCTGGGTGGTGCTGTCTGGGTGGTGCTGTCTGGGTGCTGCTGTCTGGGCGGTGCTGTCTGGGTGCTGCTGTCTGGGTGCTGCTGTCTGGGTGGTGCTGTCTGGGCTCCTGAAGTCTGATGCAACCCCAGCCCAAACACCCCTGTCCTCACCCCTGTCCTCACCCCTGACACAGCTGGGATCTCGCTGTGCACACCGTGTACAAGAACAACCCAAATACCTTCTTTTTTTTTTTACAAAATACGAAATTTTCTAAATTTTTCTTTTTCTTTCTTTCAACCTTGAACACCCCGAATGTGCTGTGCACTTGTGTTCTCTGATGGTGTGTGTTGGTGGAGGTGGAGGGGGAAGTTCATTATGTGCAGCTGGAACCAAGACTTCCGTCCTCTCGCTCAATGTCAGCTGGCCCTTGAGGAAGCGTGTGACTGCCTGCCTCTGACTGGCTCCGTGGTGCTGGCGTGAACCAGTGACCCCGTCCAGAAACCTAGCGGGGGCACCAAGGTCATTACCAAATCCATGTTGGCTCGTTAAGGACAGCTTGGAGAAAGGCCAGGGGAAAGTAGGCTGTGAGGACGGATGGTAGTGACCCTCCCAACACACACACACATTCACCTACACACACACACATGCATAGACATGCATACTCACACACACACACACTCATGCACACACACACACCCACACACACACACATACACACATACACGCACACATTCTCACTTACACATACTCACACACACACACACAATGTCTTCTCACCTCGTGCTGCCAGGGAGTGTGTGATAGGTGTGACTGTAGAGATTGTGTCATCCTCCCTATCTGAGGAACAGTAGGAGACAAGAGATGCTCACGATGAACAACCAAGAGTTCAACTTATGTTCTGATTAATGAGCTGATTTTACGATAGCCATCCACACACACTGACCTCACACACACGCACTCTCACACAGACCACACACACACACACTCTCACACACATTCATGCATACATACTAAATTCACATCCCTTTATTTGCACACATTGCCATCACCATCAATTTTGGGTGCAAGTACCCCCCCCCCTGCTCTGTCTCTGTGCTGTGTTAGTTACCCCCCTCCCGGTGCCCCCCCCCCCCCTCCCGATGCCCCCCCCCCCTCCCGGTGCCCCCCCCCCCCCTCCCGGTGCCCCCCCCCCCCCTCCCGGTGCCTGTGTTTAGCATGGACAGCTCCAGGGCAGTGATTTACAGGAACCCAGGCCGCACCACTGCATTTTAGCGCCCTATTAAGAGATGCAGGATTTATGGCCACGCCGCCTTAAGCCCCTTAAACCAACAGATAAATCAGTGAGTCCGGGGTGTGGGGGTGGAGGGTGGCTATTGGTGACCCATCATGCAAATCTACCCCATCAGTGGCCACTGTAAAGCGCCTCGATTCACGGGCTTCCGGCTCCCCCGTCTCTGTTGTTTCAAGCGCCGCCCAGGTGTATAAATCTAACAGCCGTCCGGCCCTGGCTTGCTTCACAGATCGTCACCAGTAAACACTATTCCATGCAACTCATTTGTGCACAAACACACATGCGCTCACACAAAGACACACACATTCTCACACACACACAGTCACACACATAAACATCTAATGAGAACATGTTCAGCTGCAGGTGTGTATTCCATTATACAAGTGATACATGACGATGTATAAATACATCATTTCAATCCTATAGAAACCTCAGTCTCAGTTCTGCGGTGTGCTCTGCTTAGTCATTCTGTCTGTCCAACACGTTACTGCGGCCTTAGTATGACATGCTGGCAGCTCACTTACATGACCACATACGACATGCATCCCACCAGCATTAAGGATTGGTAGATCATACATTTGGACGGTGATTCTACTCAGAGGTCTAACCTGCCAACCAGGAAGCGTTTCGTTTCCTCGGCTGTCACCTAATGGCCACAATCCTGCTGAGCGGAGCAGAAAGCCACAATGGCCGAGGTGAAATATTAGAGTCCGAGGCCTAAAACAGGTGTTATTACAAGCTAATATCGCAATTAGACAGCCGGCCAAGCTACCCGACTGGGAACATAAATTTCCAGAGACTGTCAGAGCTCACAGGGAACCCAGGTCTAATTACCCAGGGTGCACCTCTCAGCCCCTCCCCCCCCGTCCTACAACATCTCTTACTTTAATGTGGACAGGACATGGAAGTCGCGCCCTCTCTCCTCCCCCCTCGCTCTCCTCCCTGTCACCTGGGGGGAGGGGGGAGAGACGGGGGAGATGGAGGGTGGCCTTTCACCCCTCCGACGTCCCCCCTCCCCCGTACCACCCCCCTCCAAGCTTTTACCTGTCTCTTAATCACCCCCCTGGCCCGAACAGTGGGACATTTGCGTTGGGCCATTCCTCTTGCTCGCTGTTACAGGAGTCAATGGCTTCTAAACTGTCCATCTCTCATTAGCCCACAGGGGGAGTGGCCTGGTACTGTAGGACAGTCACTGTGGGATGTTTAATACTGAACTGCATCTAGGAGAGGGGGAGGGAGGGGGGAGAGAGAGGAGTGTGAGGGAGGGAGAGAGAGAGTGAGTGAGAGAGTATGAGGGTGAGGAGATGAGGGGGTGAGTGAGGGGTGAGTAGGTGAGGGAGTGAAGGGGTGTGGAGATATGGAGATGAGGGGGTGAAGAGATGAGGGAGTGAGGAGGTGAGGGGGTGAGGAGATGAGGGGGTGAAGAGGTGAAGGGGTGAGGAGATGAGGGAGGTGAGGGGGTGAGGAGATGAGGAGATGAGGGGGTGAGGGAGTTATCAGCCTCTCCGGACCCTTCCTAGCAATCCCAGCCTATTGATCGTCCGAGCGAGCCCATCGGTGCCGACCAGATTAAGAGTATAGATTTACAATAAAAACAGGACATCACTCGGCAGCATGGATAAAATTGAAAGGAGGAAAAGAAGGGAAAAAAGAAGTCCTGGAATGGCTGTGAGAGAGGCAGGAGGCAGAGGAAAGGGCTGTGAGAGAGGCAGGAGACAGAGGAAAGGGCTGTGAGAGAGGCAGGAGGCAGAGGAAAGGGCTGTGAGAGAGGCAGGAGGCAGAGGAAAGGGCTGTGAGAGAGGCAGGAGGCAGAGGAAAGGGCTGTGAGAGAGGCAGGAGGCAGAGGAAAGGGCTGTGAGAGAGGCAGGAGACAGAGGAAAGGGCTGTGAGAGAGGCAGGAGGCAGAGGAAAGGGCTGTGAGAGAGGCAGGAGACAGAGGAAAGGGCTGTGAGAGAGGCAGGAGGCAGAGGAAAGGGCTGTGAGAGAGGCAGGAGGCAGAGGAAAGGGCTGTGAGAGAGGCAGGAGGCAGAGGAAAGGGCTGTGAGAGAGGCAGGAGGCAGAGGAAAGGGCTGTGAGAGAGGCAGGAGGCAGAGGAAAGGGCTGTGAGAGAGGCAGGAGGCAGAGGAAAGGGTTGTCACACAGGAAGAAAAAGCAGGAGGTCGCTGCAAGGTTTTATGGGTAATTTGTACGGGGTTATGTATGTGGAGAGGGGTGGCGGCGGTTACAAGGGTCCAAGTGCTGTGACGAGATTCCACGTCTTGGTTTTATGTGGGTTATTGAAGGGAGCTCTGATCTATAGAGAATGTTTTAATGCCTTTTTATGGGCCTGACAATGGAGGTCAGCTGTTATGGGCAGTGCATTGTGGGTAGTGCGTGACATTGCCTGTGTTTGGGGATGTAATGGTGCTGTTGGAGGGCCGGGGGGTCGGGGGGGAACGTGGCCATGCTGGGCCCGGGAGGTAGAGGGGGTAGAGAGGGGGCTAGAGAGGGGGGATGGGGGTAGAGAGGGGGGACAGAGGGGGTGTAAAATATGGATGGGGGACTGTGGGTAGCTCCGGTGGGGGCCTGGTGTCCCAGCTTAATTATTCAGGATATCCTTTCCTCCTACTGGGGGCAGGACCACTGCTGCTTCCCCAAGCTGCAACATGCAGGGAGGGGGGGAGGGGGGGAGAGCAGGGGAGAAAGAGAGAGAAAGAGGGGAGGGGGTAAAGAAAGGGGAGAAAAGGGAGAGGGGGATGTGGGGAGAGAGAGTGATCTCTGTACACACCATGTTCCCAAAGAGACCATGTTCTCTTTGGGATGTTTTTGGGATGTTTGCGAGGGCATTCCAAATGTTCCATTTTGGTCTCTATGACAGTGGATGTCTTCACTGGTAGTTTTTGCTTGTGTGTATGTGAATAGGTGTGTGTGTGTGTATAATATATTTATGTGTTTGTGTCTGGGCTACCCAGACGACCTTGAGGACCACTCTACAGAGTAAAGATGGAAATATCAGCACCAGTGTTTGTGGTTTACCCCCCTCGCCTTCCAAGGGGGTATCTGTTCCAGCATGTACACACACACACACACACTTACGCTCTCTCTCTCACACACACACACACACACACACACACACACACACACACACACCAAGCACAGCAGCTTCCCAACCACATTGAGCCCAGGCCACAATCCCACTACCCCAGAATAATATGATCTCTCTGGGTAGAGAGCCACCACAACCCTCCTGGTTCCACCTTCAGCCTGGAACTCTCCCTCTCCTTAAACTCTCCTCAGGCTCGGAAATTTCAGGTCAGAGATTTACCTCTGACCTGCAGGACTCTGAACCATGGAACCATACCAGCTCTCGAGAAAGTTGCGCAGAGGATGGCCATGTCAATATTTGAGTGTTATTATCCATAAAAAAGAGAAAATCTTCCGATCTATTCACCGGTTGTCAGGCTGCTTTCACGTCCTGCAAGCCCAAGGCTTCTCTCTCTCTCTCTCTCTCTCTCTCTCTCTCTCTCTCTCTCTCTCTCTCTCTCTCTCTCTCTCTCTCTCTCTCTCTCTCTCTCTCTCTCTCTCTCTCTCTCTCTCTCTCTCTCTCTGTTATTCAATTTAAATATTTGCACATTGCCATTAATCAGATATACCATCTATACTCAGCAGTCATCAAATGGTTTTCCCACCCTGAGAGGCACCTCTGTCTCTGGTGTGTGAGCTGGCAGCGGGAGGTAGCAGGGGGGGCCTGTTCCTCTACCTGTCTCCGTGTCTCTGCCCTGGGGCCACACCCGTCTGGGTGGGTCCATTAGGCCCCGCTGAAGCCTGGGCCCCCAGCACAGCCTCAGGCCAGGGGGAGTTGATGTAATCTGGGCAGAAGTGTGCAATGGCCCGGGGTGCTTTGAAAAGCCATTTAACCAGGAGGGGAAAAGGTTTCCCTCTTTCCTGACTTGGCTGGGCGGGTTCTCATGATGTAATTCCCTGTGTCGTCTTCTTGGATGTGTGATATCTGATCAGGACATGGTTGATGATTTTGAGGTGGACTTTATGTTTTTATTAGCAGATAATATTAACAAAGTGTCATTCAAATAGTGCATATCGAAAGTACAGCAGAATATCAGGGACCAGAAGTGCAGGAACAGTCTGTGTTTACCAGGAACAGAAACTTTGAACTGCAGTGGTCTTTATGAGAAGACTGAAATGAGGCCGAACATCCTCCTCACCTCTCCTCTCTCAGTCCCAACCTCCAGCAGAGGCTGGGTCTGTCTCCAGAGACCCCAGGTGGAGAGCTCATGTGAGGGGCCATGGGAACCAGGTGAACGCCCCCCCCTCCACCTCTCCATCCCTCCTCCATCCCTCCAAGCATGGCACCTTGCTAAGCCTGCCTCCCCTTCAACACCTGGCTGCCTGTCACTAACACTGCTGCCCCCCCACGCCCCCCCTCCCCCTGTGAGACAGAAGAGATCGATCCAGTCTTGTTGATCCTGCTGTTGACAGATCACTGCCTCCTGGGCCTCTCACAGGGCTGACCCAGGGTGGGATGTAATCTGCCTGTGTCAACAGCAGCCCGGGAACCCCAGCAGCACGCCCTGCCTCCTCCGCCCTCGTCCGCTCTCATCCTCTCACCCTGCTCTCATCCTCTCACCCTGCTCTCATCCCTTCACCCTGCTCTCATCCTCTCACCCTGCTCTCATCCTCTCACCCTGCTCTCATCCTCTTACCCTGCTCTCATCCCTTCACCCTGCTCTCATCCTCTCACCCTGCTCTCATCCTCTCACCCTGCTCTCATCCCTTCACCCTGCTCTCATCCTCTCACCCTGCTCTCATCCTCTCACCCTGCTCTCATCCTCTCACCCTGCTCTCATCCCCTCACCTTGCTCTCTTCCTCTCACCCTGCTCTCATCCTCTCACCCTGCTCTCATCCCCTCACCCTGCTCTCATCCTCTCACCCTGCTCTCATCCCCTCACCTTGCTCTCTTCCTCTCACCCTGCTCTCATCCTCTCACCCTGCTCTCATCCTCTCACCCATCCCCTCCATCATCCCTTGGCCTCTCCTCCTCCTCCTGTCCTCCTCAACCCTGCCCCGTAATCTGCTCTCTACCCCTTCATCTTTCTCTCTGTCGTAGTAATAACCCGAGTGTTTCCCCAATTAAGAATGCACCCATAATAGCCAACTATCTCTCTCTCTCTCTCCTTCTTTCCCTCTTTCTGTCTCTCTTTCTGTCTCTCTGTGTGTCTTACTCTCTTTGTCTTACTGTCCCGCTATCTGTCTATTCTCTCTATTTCTCTCTCTCTCTCTCTCACACACACACACCATCTTTATCAGGAATATGAATGCGATGCGGCTAATTAAGGAATCCCATCCATGCTCGTAGCAGATGTGTGAAGGTGGCGAGCTAATTTCTCAGAGGATAGCAGCGCTCCAGAAGCGGCCATGAAAGGCGAGGTTTGTTGGGCTGTTGTTGATCCGTGAGGTGCGTCTGCTGGAGGTGTTGATGGGATCAGGCCTGCAGAGCAGCGCTCCCCTGGCTGCTTCCTGCTCTCCTTCCTCACACAGACGTACAGCGAACGCTCTCCTCACCTCTCTCTCCTTCCTCACACCGACGTACAGCGAACGCTCTCCTCACCTCTCTCTCCTTCCTCACACAGACGTACAGCGAACGCTCTCCTCACCTCTCTCTCCTTCCTCACACCGACGTACAGCGAACGCTCTCCTCACCTCTCTCCCCTTCCTCACACCGACGTACAGCGAACGCTCTCCTCAGCTCTCTCTCCTTCCTCACTTCAGGCTTTCTGGTTGTTCGGAGCTGTTGTAGCATCGGCCCAGGTTTCCCAAATAATGACTTTGAGGACGAGTAATCGTCACCAGAGAACAATTTGGTAGCCTCACGCTTTGACGTTTTTGGGTGCCTCCAATCCTGACATATTTCCAACGTTCAAACCGATTTCTATCCTTCCATCCTTTCAGACTGCCAGACTTTCTCACTCCCCTGACTTCCACCCAAGTTAGATGTCTAGACTTCCTGTTGCTGTTCAAAGCCTCGGTCTGTTGTCCAAGGAGCTACATAACCACTTAGCCCCCATAGCTGAGAGATAAATATTCAGCTCTTTAAGTGTATCTGATGGTCAACAGCTGTCGGGGTGTGTTTGGGCGGCTGGTGTTTGTCGACTGAGGCTATTGGGAACCAGGTGGGTGGAGGAGGGTGGGGGAAGGGCGACACACCACCAACACCCAGCGCTGTGCTCTTCATCCTGGGGGGCCGGGGCTGGTGTGAGGGCTGCAAACTCAACTGGGCATGCCCAGACCGGCCAGAACAGCCGAGAAGTAAGAAGGAAGAGGGCGAGCGCAGGAAAGGCGAGGAGGAGTGTGGAGGTGGAGGAGAGCGGAGGTGTGGATGAGAGGAGGGAGAGGAGAGGTGACGAGGGGTTGTGGAACAGAGGGGGCGATGAGGTAGTGAGAATGAGACAGGATGGGGGGATGGGTGGAGGGAGAGAGGGAGGGAGAGAGGGGCAGGGCAGGAGGAGACAGAGAGGCAGATTAAGAGGGTATTGATTTCTATATAAAGATTCAGAGATTTGATATGAGGGTCTGTCACAGCAGAGTGGCTGTCCACATGAGAGGACCAGCAACAGGGGAGGTTGGAAAGGAATCCGTTACATAACAGCCAGTCATCAGTCTGCCTCCATCTTATCACAAACACTGACACAAATGGGCCAGTGTAGAAACTCAATAGAGCCCCATGAATAAATATGGATTATTTTAAACTGTATTGCTGCCGCTAATTTAGCAGGCTTCAATGTACAGTACACCATAATGTAGCGTTTAAAAAAGAAATATAGAACTTGTAGTTTATTCATCTTTTACTGTTAAGTGTTATTGTCTTGATGTCGGTTTGGGTTGGTTAAGTGTGGGATGTAGCTTTGCATCTTGATAAACAAGTAAAATGCTAAATATTGATTTAAACCTTATTAGTATGGAGCGAGTGTTTGATCTTAGTGTTCTCTTACTTATGAGACAAGCAACTTAATTTTCAAGAAGTAAAAAAAAGAAAGAGTTCATCAATCGAAAAACATGCACCGACTACGTTTACTACTTTGGTAAGGGATTGTGAATGGCCGGTTTTGCAGTGTTGGTTGTCTATCAAGCTAACACCACAGCAGTTGCAACAGACAGTTTATATCCCCCTGATTGTAAGGTTTAGCTTTGTGTGTGTGAATCCTAGACTTTGTTATGTGCTGTGTACATATCTCACCAGGGAGGCGGGGTCATACATATTTGATGCTGTTCTGACGCTTGGACAGGATGAGACCCTATTGCTTTCACCACCCCCTCCTCACACACACACACACACACGCACACACACACACGCACACACACACACATGCACGCAGACACACACACACATGCAGACACACACACATGCACGCAGACACACACACACGCAGACACACACCTACACATACAGACATATTCACACAAACACACACATACAGGAGCAAACACACAGAAACACCCAAGAAAAACGAATTTAAATAAGCCAAACGTAACTTACACACAAATAAGGACATTTACATGTGCACATGCAGACAAACATACAGAAGAAAAACATTTGTTAATCATAAAACACACATTTGTGATATTTGTAGATCCTGAGCCACGCTTTCTGGCTCTGCATCCTCCTGCACAAAGGGATTCACACACTCACACACACACACACAGACTGACGCTCACTCACCCACAACACAAATCAATACCAATTTATAATTCAGGATTGCTGGAGTTTGGGTTTTAGGGCAGGCTAGCTTCCAGCCTTCATAAATATTACAGTGTTATTGACTTGATCCGAATGAATTGGAGATTTTCCCTCCCCTCCCTCAGTCCTCCTCGACTCCCATCTTCTTGTTTCAGGGTGCTGAGCAATAAAGTGCTTTTATTTATTCCCTTTGAGTTAGAGATGAGAGGCCTAACTGGATACAAATTTGATCCCCTGGAATGAAATAAAGTGGGTAATGGAGGACGGAGACAAACCTGGAAAGAGAGAGAGAGAGAGAGAGAGAGAGAGAGAGAGAGAGAGAGAGAGAGAGAGAGAGAGAGAGGGAGAGAGAGAGAGGCAGAGAGAGAGGCAGAGAGAGAGAGGCAGAGAGAGAGAGAGGCAGATAGAGAGGGGCAGAGAGAGAGGGCGAGATGAAAAGGGTGAGAGAGAGAGAGAGAGAGAGAGAGAGAGAGAGAGAGAGGGAGGGGGAGAGAGAGAGAGAGAGAGAGAGAGAGAGAGAGAGAGAGAGAGAGAGAGAGAGAGAGAGAGAGAGAGAGAGAGGGAGGGAGAGAGAGAGGGAGGGAGAGTCCTAGTGAGCTCTGGGATCCTTTTCAGACGAATGATTAGTCCATGTCTCATCCTGGCCGCCTCACTGTTCCAGAATCTCACCTTTCAAACAGCCTGAAAGCAGCTCCAAAAAAAAACAAAAACAAAACAGTGCAATACTCAAGATCTGGCTATTTATTCTTTTCAGTCTGTAGACTTAAAGAGGACATTCTAAATGACCTGTCAGGCTAGTTGTAGTAGATAAGCGCCCTACTTGATTTATCAAACGCAACTTTCGTTTTACACACATATGTGCTACTGCTCTTGCGTAACCCGCCATCCACACTTAGAACTGGAGTCGTAATGTTACAGCAGGGCAGTGTTATCCAAAGATTGTCGTGAGATTACCATACCGGTCAATGTTTGGGTACTTAAATCCTGGAGACGAGGGGAGAGGGGGCTGCAGTTGAGCTGAAACAATTGGTATACCTTAGTATCCCGAATGTTGCAATCTGAAGTTTTTTGGCTCAATTCTTTTGGGCTCAAATTTCTTTTGATCGTTTTTGGGATCTGTTTTTGGGATCTGAATTTTACTGTTAGAATTTGAGCAACCTGAATTTCTGAACATTGAATTTTATTTTTTACATTGAAATAAATTCACATTTCAATTTTAAAGAGGTGAATTCAAAACCGAAAAATGTGGTGGTGTTATCACACCCTGGAATCATACCAGCTAGCTACATATGATGCTATCACCCTGGCCTGTGACTGGGGCGTTTCTGCAGCTGTCCAGAAGCTAACAAGCTTTATATATATATGGCTAGCTAGTTAGCTACCGTTAGCTTCACTTTTCACCACAAAAACAATTGTGACTAAACCTTCCAGCCGATACAAGCAACACATTCGGCCTCAGCCATGCCAAATGCAAGCACTCTCAATAATAGTTGTTGTCCATAGGGAAGGGTAAAAATGGGTGGATATCCAGGTGACTGGCCCTGTTGTGACTAGACGCAGAGGTAGACTCACCTTTATGATGGTAACGTCAGTAATGATGGTGTGTGTAAATGAAATACTCAAGAAGACACGCGGCAACACACACAACACCCCACCACCACACATGCACAACAACCACCCCCCCCCACACACACACATGCACACACACACACACACACAGACAGAGCGTGTCTATCACATGAGTCTGTCCTGACCTGTGTAACCTCCCCAGCCTAGATCTCCTGGGTAGTTCTCGCTGAAAGAAAATCAATGATGTCATAAAGCAGCCAGCAGAACAGGCTTCTCTGCTCTGGGACCAGCCAGCCACACCTCTCTACACGTTAACAAACTACAGGATACACACACAAGCATGTATATATACATACAGACACACACTATCTCACACACACGTTGACACTAGTGTGTAGAGAGCAGAGTGGAGGTCCAAGAGCTCAGAGGAATAGGGATTTGGGTGTGGAGTGTGTTCCCCAGAATTCAATACACACAGCAACTCTACAGCCCCACGTTAATCCTCTAATCAAGACCTGGGAACACTGCTGCAACAGCAGCTAGCTGGGAGCACACACACTCACACACTCACACACACACACACACACACACACACACTCACACACACACACACACACACACACTCACACACTCACACACACTCACACACACACACACACACAGACGTGCGCTCACGCTCACACACACACACACCACTAGTTATACAAACTGACAATAAAAATGTACACACACACACCTTTCTGGCAGTACCAATTCACCTTCTCCTCACTATGCAAAACACTTCACTTTCACAGCCTTTCCATCCAAACACATGTATGTCCTGAGAGAAACCACAGCATTGGTAGTGAGTCCTGCCCAGCACACAGTCCTGCCCAGCACCCAGTCCTGCCCAGCACCCAGTCCTGCCCAGCACCCAGTCCTGCCCAGCACCCAGTTCTGCCCAGCACCCAGTCCTGCCCCCCTCAGACTCTGCTCTGGTCCTCCTCCCCTCACACACTGGAAGATGAATGTATCGATTTTCCTCCAGACCACGAGCACAGTTTGGGTATTTTCCCTCAGAGAGGGTCTTTACGTCTGCTGACATGTCTTCATGCACGTGTGTGAGGGCTGTGTGTGTGTGAGGGCTGTGTGTGTGTGAGGGCTGTGTGTGTGTGAGGCCTGTGTGTGTGTGAGGGCTATGTGTGTGAGAGGCCTGTGTGTGTGTGAGGCCTGTGTGTGTGTGTGTTGGTCCGCAGCATGGTCCAGATCTCCAGATATCAGCCCTAGCTGGGTATCACATACACCACGACCTTCTGGCTGTTTTAGGATTGTCTGGTGCTGGATAATCATGACTGAAATACGGAGGGAAGGGGGAGGAGTGGGGGCGGAGGGTAAGAATGGGGGGGTAGGGAGGGGGTGGAGGGAGGGAGGGAGTAAAGGGGAGTGGGTTAGGCAGGGTTGGCAAGAGTGTGTGGGGGGGCTATCTGGCACTTGGCACAGTGAGGGAGAGAGTGAGAGGAGGAGGGAGAGAAGGAGAGAGGGAGGAGAGAGGAGGAGGGAGATAAAGAGAGAGGGAGGGAGGAGGGCGGGCGAGGCAGACGTCTCTGCCCAGTCATCTTTAGCTGCAGTAAAACCCTCTTAGTGGGTAGAGCCATCTGGCGGGGCCCTGGCGGGGGCGTTACGGGCCCGGCAACGCCGGGGTCGCCATGCTTTACTGCCCAAGCCTCCCTACTGCAGATGGCGGGCGGGCACGTGGCGGGAGCCGCCAAGGTCGAGGCTGGCAGCGCGGCCGCGCGGGCAGCTAAATGGCACGCAGAGACAGGTGTGTGTGTGCTGGCCGGGTGCGAACATCAGGGCTAGGCTATGCTACATTAAAACCCAGCACTGCTGCACCATATGTGAGGGTTGGAGCCATGGAGGCATGTGTGTGTGTGTGTGTGTATAAGAATCCTGCTAGTTCAGCCTCACAGCGATGTGGGTGTTTGAATTGCAAGATGCCCCTGTTGTAATTTTGAATATGTGGATTACATACAAATGTATGTTTCGTGTGTGTGTGCGAGTGCTTTTTGTGTGCGTGTTTTCTTTGTGTGTGTTCTCTGTATGTGTGTGTGTTCTGTGTGTTCTGTGTGCGTGTGTGTGTTGAGAGGCCAAGTCCTGAGGTCTGAAGTCGTAACCACAGCACAGTGGCAGCTGGTACAGATGAATAGACATTTCAACACCGGCACAGGACGAAGCAGCACAAAGGAATTTAATAAGTATGCAGACTGAATGAAGCGCAGAGAGGAGGAGAGCTACTCAGGGACTCAACTTTCTTTCTTTTCTTTTTTTCCAATATGATGAGGTCTAACCCCCCCCCTCCCCCCTCCCTCCCCCCCTCCCTCCCTCCCTCCCTCCCCCCCCCTCCCTCCCTCCATCCATTCCTTTTTCTCCTGCAAACAGCCAGAGTTCCCCCGGCTCTCCATTGCCTCCAGCTAAAGATGAGACTGGAAATTAATTTAGGGGGTTTCATTAGATTCGCTTCTTGGCCCATTTCCTTGAGTTGGTCCCTGAGTGGAGCAGCCATGGCAGGATTCTCGCCAGTGCCAAACCTCCCCCTCACACACACACACACACACACCACCCACCCCCTTTCCCAATGCACCCCCCCCCCCACACACACACACACAGCCTTCCACAATGCACCCCCCACACACACCAAACTCCACCCTCGAGTATGCACAACCCACCAACCACCCCCCCACCAACACCACCCCCATCCCCTACCCCAGGAGAGGGGGAGCATTAAGAAGAAAGAACAAGAGGAGCAGGGGGAAAGAAAGAGAGAGAGAGAGAGAGAGAGAGAGAGAGAGAGTGACGGAGAGAGAGAGAGAGAGAGAGAGAGAGGGACGGAGAGAGAGAGAGAGAGAGAGAGAGAGAGAGAGGGACGGAGAGAGAGAGAGAGAGAGAGAGAGAGAGAGAGAGAGAGAGAGAGAGAGAGAGAGAGAGAGAGAGAGAGAGAGAGAGAGGGAGATAGACCAAGTGAAACAGATAGCAATAGAGAGAGAGAGAGAGAGACAGAAAGAGAGCAATAAGAGAGAGAGTTCATATTTTAATAATCGTCACACAGCGCCTTCCCCAACGTGTGTAAACCCAGAGCAGTGATCACCATCACCTCCACAGACGAGCGAGTGGGAGAACAGCTACTGTCTGACGCGCCAGAACCACATCGAGCCACCGACCGCCCTGAGCCCCAAGACTCAAGACCCCGTGGTGTCCCAAGCCTTCCCCCTGACTGCAGCCTCCTTTGTTTGTTTACTCTCTGTTTGGTAACGTGAGCAGAACATTCCAGGTCCTCCGCGGGATTGGCTCCGCTGGAGCGCCCCCTCGCTCTCCTCGCTCTCCTCGCTCTCCTCGCTCTCCTCGCTCTCCTCGCTCTCCTCGCTCTCCTCGCTCTCCTCGCTCTCCTCGCTCTCCTCGCTCTCCTCGCTCTCCTCTCACTCTCCTCGCTCTCCTCGCTCTCCTCTCACTCTCCTCGCTCTCCTCGCTCTCCTCTCACTCTCCTCGCTCTCCTCGCTCTCCTCTCACTCTCCTCGCTCTCCTCGCTCTCCTCTCACTCTCCTCGCTCTCCTCGCTCTCCTCGCTCTCCTCGCTCTCCTCTCACTCTCCTCGCTCTCCTCGCTCTCCTCGCTCTCTCTCGCTCTCCTCGCTCTCTCTCGCTCTCCTCGCTCTCCTCGCTCTCCTCGCTCTCCTCACTCTCCTCGCTCTCCTGCCATCTTGTCTCTCTGTTCGTGGGAAGCTTTGGTGTTGTTACACCTCCGGAAGCTTCCGTTGGCGGCACTGTCGGTGGTGCCGCCAGCGTGGTAAACGCTTGCCGCTGTTTCTTGTGTTAAGATGTGACAACACCAACTTTGCTTCTCAGAGATCCTCTTGGCTTTGTGTCGCGCATGCGACAGAGAGTCGAGGAGTTCAGTGGACATACTATCCAGCTATTTAGTATTTATTTCGATCCACTCCCTTCCTCCCTCCCTCCTCCCCTCAGTGATTTGTTTAAATAGCTTGTTGTTTACGGTTTCATCTTCTCCCAGCGTGTTGTGTTTCTGACTGTATCATATACAGAGGAGTCAGTAATCATTTGGATCTTTCCGTTTCTACATGCCATACTGTAACCGGGAAGCAGACTGCATTTAGCTTCGGTCTTTTCTTGAAAAAACCTCCCTCAAACAGCCTGAACAAAGTTCAACACCACCCTCTCCCAATCTTTCCCCACCCCCTTCTCAACACGTCCATACCCAACCACTCCTTTTGTTATGTTATATATTTTTTCTCTCAAGGTATTTTTTCGAGAAATCTCTCGCTTTTCTCCCACAGACAGACTCAGGTAAATTGAGTTTTCAAGGTGAACGTCCCATTACTGGAGAAGGTTGACAAATTAATTTGGTGGGCGCCTTGTTGCAGTGTGGTTAGCGATAGAGACCAGGCTGTCAATTTGAGAAATGAGGTCTGGCTCACGATGCCAGATGGGAGAGAAATTGAACAGCACATTAGCTATTACTTATGCAAATCACCTCGGTCCTGCACCTTAACTTAAGCCTGTTGGATGATACTTTGGGAGGCTGGAGAGTTTTAGATAATGCTAATCCCAGATCTCATCAGTGCTTCTCTCTCTCTCTCTCTCTCTCTCTCTCTCTCTCTCTCTCTCCCTCTCTCCGTCTCTCTCCCTCTCTCTCTCTCTGCTGAAAGACCTGCTGGTGTATCTCCAGGAGGACCTCTCTCTCTCTCACTTTCTTTCCCTCTCTCTCTCCCCTCTCTCTCTCTCTCTCGCTCTCTCTCTCTCTCTCACTTTCTCTCCCTCTCTCTCTCCCCCTCTTTTTCTCTCTCTCTCTCTCTCTCTCTCTCTCTCCTCTCTCCGTCTCTCTCCCTCTCTCTCTCTCTGCTGAAAGACCTGCTGGTGTATCTCCAGGATTGAACTAGGCACCAACAGGCACATCCTGTGTGTGTATGTTCTGTTGTCTTTGACAGAACACACTCGTTCTCAAACCCCCACTTTGCTGTCGTGTTCTACCCCCTGCTCTCTGCACCATCCCACATCAGCCTGAAACCCCCTCTTCCTCCTCTACCTCCCCTTCCTCCTCCTCCTCCTCCTCGTCAGCAGACAGCACGGACCAGGACCCTGCGTCCAGGTGTTCATTTAACGCCTAGCGACAGCGTGGCGAGGACACCCTTGAGCCTGCTTTGCTCCATAAGCCGTGTAGCCAATATAACACAGTAGGAATAGAACATAATGTAATTAGCCATGCCCAATGCCTGGCCTTCTCCCCCTCACAC
>NC_085030.1:15243738-15281209 GCF_963692335.1 Osmerus eperlanus
GTATTACTGTATACTGTCTGCATACTGTGTACTGTATACTGTGTACAGTATTACTGTATACTGTGTATACTGCAGTGCTTTTGTAATGTCCATGGTTTCATAAAGGTGTGAAAATATGAATGGGTGGAAAACATTGAGTGTATGTGTATGTAAGTTCATGTCTATATGTGTTTGTGTCTGTGTGCGTGTGTGTCTGGGTGCATGTGTGTGTGTGTGTGCGTGTGGCTGGGGCTAATAAAAGCTGTCTTGTGTAACTGAGAAGGAGCTGAAGGGAGTGTGATCTCAGCTCATTAAGTGAGCCCTCCACTTTGAGAGCCAAACTGTCATCGGTCTCTCGCTCGCACTCCCGCTACCAACTCACTTTTTAATTAATCTTTATCTTCTCCTCTGGATGCTGTCCTCTTCCTCTGTGATCCAGCCCTGTGTTAACACCCCCGAAACAGCGCCAGGGCTTAGAGGAAGTGTCAGGATCTTGTCTTGACAGGGAGGGGAATCGTTTAAAATCAAGGAACGAACATCAAACATTCAGTGTCCCGCCCCCCTGTATGTTTAGACGGCGTCTGAGTTAAAAGAGGGAAGCAGATTTTTTGTTCACCTGGACAGATGTGTTTTGTTATTCTCTCTAATGTGCTTTTCCCCCACGCGCGTTACTCCTCAGTAACGCAACGGACAGTTCAAACAGCATGGTGTAATTTTGTGTAAATCGTCATCATTTCCCTCTCGTGAGGTATTGTTCAGTTCCTGCTAGCGTGTTCGTCTGCTCTTCAGTGCTGAAACCAGCCTTTCATGTCCTCAAGCCTCGCCTCTCTTGAATGGAGGCAGTCTGGGACGGTGCCAAATGGGGGGCGCGTTGTTCCCATTAACGCAACGGTATTGTCTAAAGGTAACCCTGAGAAAGATGCCTGCAAATGTAATGACGCCTGTTGTTTTTCAAAGTCAACTCATTTGCTTTGTAGTTTCCCCTCTCCCCCTAGCTGAAGTATCATCAGGTGAAGTATTTCCAGGTGACGAACCTGCGTTCTTGTTTGGTAAACACTTGAAAGCAGCACGCCGGCGGTTAATTTGAGCTAATACTCCGACTGTCTTTTTTTTGTGTGTGAATTGCGAGGACTGTCGGCATCGTTCGGGTCATGTCGGTTGACTTCTGCGCGCTGAGAAGCATGCGTGTCCTCTGCTAGCGAACCTGCTGACAGTGTAGCGTCGTATCGAGCACCGGTAGCCTGCAGAGCCGTGAAAACAAAAGACTATTTTAACCAGGAAACGAGAAGAGGCGAACACGAGTGACTTCCTGTGTGTTGGCAAGCCTCAGGTTTGTTTAGCATTGCTAGCATGGGTGTCTCCGTAATCAAAGCGAGGGCTAGGAAGGCGTTAAATAAAATAAAAAAAACGAGATTGACACCAACCATACAGCTCTTGACAAGCGGCCTCGTCGCGTTTGTTCAGCGAAATTAAACACTCTGGACTTTTTTCACCTGCTCAGGCAAGCAGCCGCACATATGGCCCCCGAGTTAAAAATAAAGACAATACGCATACATTACCATACATAATGCAGAACGACCCCCATTTAATATGCAAATTCCCTGAAATATTACTGAACACCTTCTGTTCGGAGCGAATACATTTGAATTTGCAATTAGAATTATCCTGTATAATTAATGAAAAGCGTCAATTTTTGGCTGCTTACTAATTTGATTAAACATGTTGATGGGGCGTTTAGGGGGGCTGGCGGATTGGATGTGAAGCCAGGCTGCAGTCTGGACAGCGCTGGTCTGGGTTCTTGGTGACCTCTGTGATCCTGGTTGAGGATGGCTGGGTCGTGGTCTGCTGTTGCACACTGGCGAAGCGGAGGAATACATGGACCCTAATTTACTAGACAAAGTGTGACCACCTGTGTCAGAGACACATTAGAGCGGATCTCTATGTGTGTGTGTGTGTGGGGGTGTGTGTGCGTGTGTGTGTGTGTACACTGGCATACGTGGGAGCCTACTTGTATTTCCTCAGAGACGGCTGTACAGCAGACTATGAACGTCATTTTGAAAAGACTAAAGTAGGTTAACTAGTCTAGTCTATCTCGCTTATCATCAGCCAGAATGTTCGGCTTCATCTCGTTCACCTGCGTCCATAGAACGGCATCCGGCTGTCACCATGGCATTGCTATGGTGACGGCATGATCAGAAGGATGGCGTGAGGACGGAAAGGGGCGCCGTGCCATGGCATGCATCTCTCCGTGCCGTGGCAGCATTAAGGCATATCCGTGGGCAGCCAAAAGGGGTCCTCGGAGGGAAGACGCTAAGCCGCAGTCCTGGCAGGAGGGAAGGCAGCTGATTGGTGCGTATGAGAAAGGCACAGTCGAGATGCTCCACTTAAATCCCCCGACCAGGCAAATCTGATGAGGCGATAAGCTTTGTCCCAATGGAAGGACTTCTATTCCCAGAAACCCCCTCTTTACACTGACCCTTTGACCCCGGCACTCATCACTGTACTGTTTGTTTGGTCTGGCTTAATTGTTATGTCTAGCTAAGCTCTTCTATATAATACAAAAAGCACACAATACTCTTACTGTTTAAATGGTTGAAGGTTTCATGGAAAACTCAGAGAGGGAGAGAGGGAGATGGAAAAAGAGAGTGTGAGAAAGAGGTCCAGAGAGAGAAAGAGAGAGAGAGAGAGAGAGAGAGAGAGAGAGAGAGAGAGAGAGAGAGAGAGAGAGAGAGAGAGAGAGAGAGAGAGAGAGAGGGAAAAAAAAGTAGGGGGGAAGGATGAAGAGGTCCAGAGAGAGAGATAAAGAGAGAGAAAGAGAGAGAGAAAGAGAGAGAGAGAAAGAAGCAGAGAGAGAGAGAGAGAGAGAGAGAGAGAGAGAGAGAAAGAAGGAGAGAGAGATGGAGAGAGATATAGAGATGGAGTGTGAGAGTGAGGGAGCACACCCAGCAGCTGATGCTGAGATCATGTTCTTGTCGCAGAGGTCTTTGGCCTGAGTTGTGTGTGATTGAGGGTGTGTGAGGGTTTCTGTTACAGGGCTGCGGGCCTTGTGTCAGCTCGGATTCCTGCTAGGTTACGTGGAACACAAGATCATCCCGTCTTTCTTCAGCCAGTCGTTTTTGAGTGACTGTGTTGTAACGCTGACAAATGTGTGTGAATTATGGCAGTTCTGTGTGGACGTGTGCTTGTTTGCATGCATGTGTGTTTATGATTGTGTGTGTGTGCGTGCGTGCGAGCATGCGTGTAACTGTGTGTGTGCGTGCATGTGTGTTTATGATTGTGTGTGTGTGCGTGCGTGCGAGCATGCGTGTAACTGTGTGTGTGCGTGCATGTGTGTTTATGATTGTGTGTGTGTGCGTGCGTGCGAGCATGCGTGTAACTGTGTGTGTGCGTGCATGTGTGTAACTGTGTGTGTGTCTGGGTGTGATGGTGTGTGTGTGAAGCGCACGTAACTTGTGTGTGTGTGTCTGGGTTTGATCCAGGAGTTGCACCTGCAGCCCTCTCTGAAGGCCCCGGCTGCTCTCCTCTGTGGCTGAGAGCCACGATTTCCCCAGCAGCTCCGTATCAATTACACCACACTTCTCAACCACTTATGAATATTTATGATATTTGTAATAAAGTGCCTCTCCTAACTTGGTCTTTGTTTTCTAGTGCCCCATTGATTGAAGCCTGTTTGTATTACAGACACCAGGCAGGGTAGGTTATAATATTCTTTTAAGGCTCAGGATTGGTTGTGTATGTGTGTGAAAGTGTGTGTGAGAGTGTGTGAGTGTGTGTGTGAGTGTGTGTGTGAGTGTGTGTGTGAGTGTGTGTGTGAGTGTGTGTTCTCTGCATCTGTGCTTAGAATAGCAGAACAGGCTCTAATAATCTCAGACACTCTGATATAGCACAATCAAATCAGGTTTTGTCTGCTATATCGATTTGTTTAGAAATCCTGCATATTATTTTTCAGGGGTAAAAACCCTGTGTAAATAGCAATATATCAAACAAACATCTTTATTATTGCTCGGGGTATTTACGAAACAAGCTTCGTAAAGATTTCACGCACTTTGAGTTTACGTCAAGCAGCTTATCTTCCAGGACTGCTACAGACACCAAGTGTGCGAGCGTCTCTGGAAGGAGGAAGGGGACTTCATGTCTTACCAGTCCTTCAGCGTCTGGAGGCTGTTAGCAGAGAATGAGTCCATGACAAATCCACTTACAAAACTGGAATATACGAAAATATGAATGTTTGACATCAGTCCGGCACCCTGGACAATAAAGCACGTTCCACTCTGTTCTTTCTAAAAGCAGCTTATTGTTTCTGTGAAAAAAAGAAATTAAAGGTCTTACGGGGAATTTCCTCAACGGGATGACGTGTGTGAATAACATAAGACTAGTGTGTTTATCTTCCTGCTGTAGGTAGAGATCTGTGAAGCCTTCCTGTCCTCCCCAGGTCTGATGTCATGCTGAGTGTGTGGACACTGCACTTACAATGTCCTGTCTGAGAAAAAAACCTTTCAGCCTTCTCAGGAGAAAGACGTTTTGTTCTCGACTCCATCCTCCCGCTGGTTGAAGGGGAGGTGGTGGACGATCTCTGCTCCACTGTCTGTAACTGCCGATGTGTGTGTGTGTTTGTCCCTGACGTGCGTTACTGTGAGAGTGGGCTCTGGGAGGTCAGGGCAGGGTCTGGAAGTGTTTGCCTGGCCTGTGAGCGTCCCTGCCCCCAGAGGTGAGCCCGGCCGAGGCCTGAGCAGATGTGTCTGGGTTCACCTTGTCCAGGCTTGGGTCGCAGCCCAGTGGACACAACAGTTAGGCCAAACAGATGGAGGATATCAGTGTTCCCGATCAAGTTCCCGGTGATTAAAATCCACCAAATGTATGTATGTACCGTATCACATGCAGACATGTGGTGGATTTTATTCACATTTGCTGGATTTTAATCAACTACTTATTTTACTTAATTTTTTAAGAACAAAACAAGTGAGAGTGGCTTCCCTCCTTCCCCCTCTCCCCCTCCCCTCCTCCCTCCTCTCCTCCATTACTTGGGCTGGAGTCGTGTTTGATTAGGCCCACTGTTCCAGGCCTCTTAACGTCGCGAAACTTCAAAAAGCGTTGTAAATTACATTTACTTTGTAACGATTGCATCATTACATCTGTATAAACACGTCAGTGGTCGCAAGTCTCCGCCACTGAACCTCCCTCCCCTCCCGCACACCGCCTCACTTCCTCGTCGACGCATGAAAACAAACTGACAAACATGATGACTGGGCGGCGGCCATTTTCTTTCTCTCTCAATCTCTCCGTCGAGGTGAGAGATGTCCAATGAGGACGGGGAAACGAGGAGAGGTAATGTTTGGAGTCTCCAGTCAGCAGCAAGTGAAGCAGGCTCGTGACAAGGTTAAAGTGTTCTGGGCTAAATTCTAATGGAATGGTTTAGAGGCTACCCCCAGGCGCTTATTCAAATAGGATGAGTTATTTTTTAATTTCGGTTCAATAAAGCAAGACGACTACCCATCCCTACCCGGATACTTAATTAAATACTTTCCGCACTATATTAGTTTTGACATCAGCCCCCTCATCTGTATTGGTAATAGCTGTAAAGAGAAGCGTTTGTCTGACAGACACATTTAAAGGAATACTTCCTTTCCCCCACAGATTTCGAACTATGCTAAAATTATATTTTTTATTTTAAAGATGTGTTTTTTTGGGGGGGGAGAAATCTAGACACCCCGTATGGTAGCGCAGTTCCTGCCCAGCGAGTGTGTTCTCAGTGACAGGGTCTCTGGTGTTCACACAGCCAGACTCACCTCCGCCAAGCTGCCCTCCCTTCACCAGGACCCCCTTCCCTGTCTGAAGGTCAGCGCAGGACAGACACACCAACTGTTTCCAATTATTTCATCAGAACACCCCCTTTTCCACCCCCTCTTAGAAATTACACAAAGACGCCTTCAATGATATGTATGTATATATATATATATATATATATATATATGAGATTCTATCCATTTTATATTCCTTCAGAAAGGGATTTTAATCCGATTTTAAGTGCAGTCCTACACATGCTGTGTGTGAGACAACATTCACAGTTCCGGCCAGTCCCTCACAAGCCCCAGGCCGCCCCCTCAGAGTAAGACATCTCTCCCCAGCTCGTCCCCTCATCCCTGGCTGCGCTCGTCGGTCTGGTCCCCCTGTCCTGGAAACTCCCGGCCCTGTCTGTGTGTCTGTGGGCTCCTAACTGGTGGCATCTGCTTCCTCAGCGCTCCCTCTGTCTAGCAATATGCTCCCGATCTGTCCGCAGGGCCCTCGTTGAGGGGAATCTATGGCTTCATCTGCAGCGCGGCAGGTTGCGTGTCTGTCACCCTCCCCAGACGCTCGCATGCTAGCACGCTAGTGCGTTAGCGCGCTAGCCGACCAGGCCGAAGGAAATGCAGCGCGGCGACGAGCGCGGTAGTTTATTCACTCTAAAAAGGCTTCTTAAAGATCTTTAAAAAAAAAAAAAGATCTTAAATCGCCATAGCAACAATGTTTTCCCCCCTCTGTCCTAAGTAAAGTTCAATGCTCGTAAAAAAAAAAAACTATTAAAAGATAGATACTTTTATAGATCTCCCTCGACACAGAGAACATCTCCTGTCTAAACCTGTGTCTGGTGTGTACCCCATCTGTACGAACAGTACCCGCATGAATGTGTTTCTCGGTCGGAGTGTGCGTTTTTGTGTGTGTGTGTTTTTGTGTGTTGTGTGTGTTGCAAACACCCCCATACCTCCTCCCCCTCCTCCCCCTAATTCCTGTCAGCCTATCAGCTGTGGCGGCGTGCAGGGGCCGGCGTTAGGCCCGGGGCCCAGTCTCCCGCATTAGCGAGCCAGCAGGCCCTCCTGGTGAAAAATGGGGCCATTTGCGCTTGTTTGTAAGTCCTGTCAAGAAGCGGCACCTCTGGCCCGCCCAGGTGAACAAATTGGATGTTTAATCTGGTGACATTCCTATCTAGGCCAAGGGCTAATGTACGTGTCTAAGAATAACCGGGGCAGCCCCGCGTGATAGATGGCCGGCTATTATAGGCAGTATTTAAATCTGAGAGGACAATTCCTCTGTCACTGCCCCCAGACTGACAGCTTGATTCCAGCGCCGGGGTCTGGATGGAGCTGTCAATCATCGTGTCGGGTGAGGATTTTCTTTCTTTCTCTCCCTCTCGTGGGATTGGTCGGGACAGGTTGTCTCTCCCTCGTGGGATTGGCTGGACAGGTTGTTAGCCCAGCCTCTTGTCTAGACGGTGATTGTGGAGATGTGAGAGGAGATCGGCGAGGCTTGGAGGGAGATGTTGAGGTGCTTGCTACACTCCCCCCCCTCCCCCCCCAACCCCCTCCTTCCTCCAGAGAGCTGTGTAGTCCCCCATGGCCTTCCTAGCTTGTTGCACTGGGCTGTGAAATGTTGTAGTTGATAGGCTGTTGTTGCACAACATGTTGTTGTTGCACTGTGCGGTGTAATGTTATAGTAGATATGCTGCTGTTGCACTGTGCTACAGTATGCAATACTGTTAGAGCAGGTACAGATCTGCTCCTCTATTCACCCCCATTCATTGATTAGTGCTGCGCTTCTCACTGTGAGAATATTCCTCCTATGGTTTACCTTGTCATACTGTGTGTGAGTGCGGGTGTGTGTGTATGTGTGTGTGTACCCGTGTGTGTACCCGTGTGTGTACCCGTGTGTGTGTGTACCCATGTGTGTGTGTGCGTTCGAGCACAGTAATGTCTAACCTGCTCCTGCTGTTTACTCATCTCTGTGTGTGTAGTGCGTGTGTGCGTGCGTGGTGTGTGTGCGTGACGGCGTGCGTGGGGTGTGTGTGTGTGTGTGACGGCGTGCGTGGGGTGTGTGTGTGTGTGTGACGGCGTGCGTGGGGTGTGTGTGTGTGCGTGACGGCGTGCGTGGGGTGTGTGTGTGTGTGTGTCCACCTGCTGGTCCCCCCTGCTGGATGCTCAGTGTGAGCTTGGCTTTTGATAATCATCATTGTTTGTTGTGAGGCTGAAGTGGATCTGACTTCACGTCCGCACCCCCCCGCACCTGTCTGACATGCCACATCAGTCTACCCTCAAACATTACCTAGAATCAGTGCCACCTTTTCAAACTACTTATTACATTCTCCACTTTGGAATGAGTTCACTCTCTGACATGAATATTTGTCAAGCCAGTGCAGCCACAGTGCAACTTTTTCTTCTTTTTAACAAAAAAAACCTGTAGAATAATGTTTGTTTAATATCGACTGTTTTGTTTCAGTTCCTGTGATCCTTGTGTTAGTCTCTCCACTGGAGAGGGAGAGCTCTGATTCTGCAGCTTGCTGTGATTTCGAATCCATTCCTGGCCCGTGAGGTCACCCTAAGTCACATATTTTATTTTCTCTCGTTGGAGCATTATGTCACGGAGTGATTTTCGATCCGAGAGACAAATATGCTCTTTACCATGGCAACAAGACCATAATACAGCTGAGGAGGGACCCAAGAAGAAAACAGTGTGTTAGTGTGTGCGTGCCTCCATGTGTGTGTGTGTGTGTGTGTGTGTTCAGGTAGGGTTAAACACACCCCCTCCCCTCAGAACACCCCCTCCCCTCAGAACACCCCCTCCCCTCAGAACACACCCTCCCCTCAGAACACCCCCTCCCCTCAGAACACACCCTCCCCTCAGAACACACCCTCCCCTCAGAACACACCCTCCCCTCAGAACACACCCTCCCCCCAGAACACACCCTCCCCTCAGAACACCCCCTCCCCCCAGAACACACCCTCCCCTCAGAACACCCCCTCCCCTCAGAACACCCCCTCCCCTCAGAACACACCCTCCCCCCCAGAACACCCCCTCCCCTCAGAACACCCCCTCCCCTCAGAACACACCCTCCCCTCAGAACACACCCTCCCCTCAGAACACACCCTCCCCTCAGAACACACCCTCCCCCTCAGAACACCCCCTCCCCTCAGAACACCCCCTCCCCTCAGAACACCCCCTCCCCTCAGAACACACCCTCCCCTCAGAACACACCCTCCCCCTCAGAACACCCCCTCCCCTCAGAACACCCCCTCCCCTCAGAACACACCCTCCCCCCAGAACACACCCTCCCCTCAGAACACCCCCTCCCCTCAGAACACCCCCTCCCCCCAGAACACACCCTCCCCTCAGAACACACCCTCCCCTCAGAACACACCCTCCCCCCAGAACACACCCTCCCCTCAGAACACACCCTCCCCTCAGAACACCCCCTCCCCTCAGAACACACCCTCCCCTCAGAACACCCCCTCCCCTCAGAACACCCCCTCCCCTCAGAACACACCCTCCCCTCAGAACACACCCTCCCCCCCAGAACACACCCTCCCCCCCAGAACACCCCCTCCCCTCAGAACACACCCTCCCCTCAGAACACCCCCTCCCCTCAGAACACCCCCTCCCCTCAGAACACCCCCTCCCCTCAGAACACACCCTCCCCTCAGAACACACCCTCCCCTCAGAACACCCCCTCCCCTCAGAACACACCCTCCCCTCAGAACACCCCCTCCCCCCAGAACACACCCTCCCCCCCAGAACACCCCCTCCCCCCAGAACACACCCTCCCCTCAGAACACACCCTCCCCTCAGAACACCCCCTCCCCTCAGAACACCCCCTCCCCTCAGAACACACCCTCCCCTCAGAACACCCCCTCCCCTCAGAACACACCCTCCCCTCAGAACACCCCCTCCCCTCAGAACACCCCCTCCCCTCAGAACACACCCTCCCCTCAGAACACACCCTCCCCTCAGAACACCCCCTCCCCTCAGAACACACCCTCCCCTCAGAACACACCCTCCCCTCAGAACACCCCCTCCCCTCAGAACACACCCTCCCCCCCAGAACACCCCCTCCCCTCAGAACACACCCTCCCCTCAGAACACACCCTCCCCTCAGAACACCCCCTCCCCTCAGAACACACCCTCCCCTCAGAACACCCCCTCCCCTCAGAACACACCCTCCCCTCAGAACACCCCCTCCCCTCAGAACACCCCCTCCCCTCAGAACACACCCTCCCCTCAGAACACACCCTCCCCTCAGAACACCCCCTCCCCTCAGAACACACCCTCCCCTCAGAACACCCCCTCCCCCCAGAACACACCCTCCCCTCAGAACACCCCCTCCCCTCAGAACACCCCCTCCCCTCAGAACACACCCTCCCCTCAGAACACCCCCTCCCCCCAGAACACCCCCTCCCCTCAGAACACACCCTCCCCTCAGAACACACCCTCCCCTCAGAACACCCCCTCCCCTCAGAACACACCCTCCCCTCAGAACACCCCCTCCCCTCAGAACACACCCTCCCCTCAGAACACCCCCTCCCCCCAGAACACACCCTCCCCTCAGAACACCCCCTCCCCCCAGAACACCCCCTCCCCTCAGAACACACCCTCCCCTCAGAACACACCCTCCCCTCAGAACACCCCCTCCCCTCAGAACACCCCCTCCCCCCAGAACACACCCTCCCCCCAGAACACACCCTCCCCCCCAGAACACACCCTCCCCTCAGAACACACCCTCCCCTCAGAACACCCCCTCCCCTCAGAACACCCCCTCCCCTCAGAACACCCCCTCCCCCCAGAACACACGCTCCCCTCAGAACACCCCCTCCCCTCAGAACACCCCCTCCCCCCAGAACACCCCCTCCCCTCAGAACACACCCTCCCCCCAGAACACCCCCTCCCCTCAGAACACACCCTCCCCCCCAGAACACCCCCTCCCCCCAGAACACCCCCTCCCCTCAGAACACCCCCTCCCCTCAGAACACCCCCTCCCCCCAGAACACCCCCTCCCCTCAGAACACACCCTCCCCCCAGAACACCCCCTCCCCTCAGAACACACCCTCCCCTCAGAACACCCCCTCCCCTCAGAACACACCCTCCCCTCAGAACACACCCTCCCCCCAGAACACCCCCTCCCCCCAGAACACCCCCTCCCCCCAGAACACCCCCTCCCCTCAGAACACCCCCTCCCCTCAGAACACCCCCTCCCCTCAGAACACCCCCTCCCCTCAGAACACACCCTCCCCCCAGAACACACCCTCCCCCCCAGAACACCCCCTCCCCTCAGAACACACCCTCCCCCCAGAACACCCCCTCCCCTCAGAACACACCCTCCCCCCAGAACACCCCCTCCCCTCAGAACACACCCTCCCCTCAGAACACCCCCTCCCCTCAGAACACACCCTCCCCCCAGAACACCCCCTCCCCTCAGAACACCCCCTCCCCTCAGAACACACCCTCCCCCCCAGAACACACCCTCCCCCCAGAACACAAGCACCCCAAGACCACAGCCAGCCAGAATGAAATACTGATGCACTGTTCATCTCTGTGCTCCAGGATCTCAGCATGTGTTTTAGGGCGAGCAGGCAGAGGAATGGAAAACAGACATTCTCTCAGATTCTTTGTCACACCTTCCGATGAACCCAGCATTTCTGCTCAGTAAAGCTCTCATTCGGTAGGGTAACAGCTGTGCTGTGCAGTAGGTTAGGTGATTAATAACGTAATGACTGGTTGTGAGAAAGGCTCCCAGCTCGAGTTATGTGTTTTATTGTTAGGATGAAAAAGCGTTCTGAACTAGAGTGACTCTGTGATGAAGTCATCATTGCAAATTTGTATCATTTTCTATTTCATTCATTTCCAATACATCTGATGTCAGATTAGTTTGAATGTTGAATAATCGGACTGTTATTGAAGATGAAAGAGCGGGGATGGGGGAAGGGGGAAGGGGGAAGGGGGGTGAAACCATTGCCTGGGTTTTTGTATCAATTCAAATGAATTTGATTCTGATATTCTGTACGATGGGCTTGTCCAGATGAGTCTCCGTTTATCAGGTTTCATTTTCAGACTAATACTCAAGCGGCTTTTCGTACACTGGATGCTGTATGTGGAACCTTCCAGAATAGGTAATGGGGCCCACTCAATATTTCAGATGTAGCAAATGAATTGTGCAAGCCTCTTTTAGCAGAATAAACTGCTTCTGTGTTCCAGACCAAGTTTGGGGAATTGGGGACCGTGGCCTTAATGTGTTGTTAAAACAATGGACAGAGGAGACGAGAGGTATTCGCCTGTGTTTGTGTGTGTGTTTGGTCCATGTGTGTGTGTGTGTGTGTGAGAGAGAGATCTGTTCCAGGGACTGTTTTAGTGCCTCATCAAATATTTAGTTTGATTGTACATGGCCCTGTAATTGCCATCTTGGCTGGTGAATTATTGATGACATGTAGGAGAGACGAGGAGGGCCCTAGACTTGGAGCACTGAAAGAGACACACTCACACACACACACAAGAATGCACACATACACACAACGCACACATACACACACATACTCACACATTAACACATGTACATACAGTGGAAAACCGCCAGCAAAAGTCTACAGTAACACACACACATACAGCTACAATCTGGTGAATCATATTGTAATCAAAGGGTGGCAAATCCCTTTGTTTCATAACCTAATTAGCAGTATGCGAATTCATCTGTAATTATTTGAAGAGGGCATATTCTCCACATAGTAGAGTAAATATTAGACTTCCTCAGCTTGGTAATGAGACAGCAGGAACAACACCGCACTGTGTCTCCTTCTGATGTTAGGCAAAGAACATACCGGAAGTTTGCTGCGCATCTTCAGACGCACAACACCTGACGTGAGGATTTCAAACGCAAATTGTGAAACGATGAGTCGTTCCGTCGTTTAAACCGCTTTTAAGACCTTAGCGTGAAACGGTCTCCGGCGAGTGTTTTCACCGGGGGGAGTTTAAACCCCCCTGTCTGCCGTGCTGGAGAAGTCACCCTCAGAAGCGCTTTCTCATCAGCTCCTCGTAGAGCTCATTTCAGGGGGAGCGGCCGCATGTGGCTCTGGCTTTTCATAGAAAGCATCTAACACTCAAACCAAATGGTGGGCAGAATTGGAAACTGGGCAGCTTTTAAAAATACCCCTGCTGAAATATTGATTTTTTTTTTCTTTTCTTCTTGTCTAACGTAATAAGTGAGAGACTCGGGGGAGGGTGGAGATGTGTGTGTGTGTGTGTGTGTACACATGCCCAGTACGAGGGAGCATCAACAGTTCTCACACACCCTTCAAAGCCAGACGTGTGTGTGTGTTTTGTATGGACTCTGTAGTGTCTTGTAATATGAGTCAGACATAATTGCTACAGTATAGTGCTATGGGTGTGGCTCAGGGATGACCTCACCACCCTGTGAAGAACATGCTGTTGAAGTCAGACTTACTTACTGTATACCCCTGTGTGATTTAGATCCACAAATCTCACCCCTTTGAACCATTCTCTGTATATAATACCTCTCTCATTGAGATTTTCAGTTTCCATTCCAGCTCCCAAGCCAAAGGGCAGTTATTTGCATTTGTAGTTTCCACTCAAACACTTCCTTTCAAGGAAAAGGAAGTTGGGTAAGGCAGCCATTTTGGGGCAAGGAGAAGGACTGACAAAAACGATATATTCTAGGGGGTACCCATAGACTTAGGCCTGTATCCATGTAGAACCCTGGCGTTGCTAAACTGTCATCACTGTTCTAAAGACTGGCTTCTGTTGGCCATACTTTACATATGAGACTGTACTTAACATGACAGATGCCTGGATAACATTCATGCTGGCAATCCAATATTTGGACGCTTAATTTCTAAAGGATGATCTACATCTGAAAAAAAAGCATGTGAAATGAGATCTACATAAAATATGCCACAACCATCACAGAGTATAGGATTCATGGCAGTCAAAACACAGTGGAAAGAACTTGGGTTCCCTTAAGTTTTTCAGATTGATAAATACAGGAGACTACCTGTCATGGGTTAGCCCCAGTAGACTTCTCAGACAGAGTCCTGTTAGGTAACACTTCATCCTGAAACAACCACATATTCCCCCCCCCCCCTTTTTTCCTTTTCAAAGCCGCCATCAACGTTCAACCTCCGTCTTGTCGTCTACAAACAGCTACTTCCCTCTCTACTTCTTCCCCCTGCTATCTCTTCGGCGTTCCGGAGAGAGCAAGGCTTTGATCTGCTGCCCCTTTTCCATGAGAGAGACCTGGAATCTTCTATTCCTTGTCAACTCCTGCCCAGTGGCAGATGGAGAGGAGAGGCTCCCTTTTCCCCCTCTCTCCTCTCTCCTCTCTCCTCTCCCTCCTCTCTCCTCTGATGCTCTCTCCTCTCCTCTTTCCTGCTCTCACCCCTCCCTCCTCTCCCTCTCCCACTCTCCCCTCCATCCCTCTCAATCTCCCTCCTCTCCCTCTTCTCCTCTCCTTTCCATCTCTCGTTCTCCCTCCCTCCCACGCTCCTCTCCCCCCCCCATCCCAGCCTCACCAGCCCCTCCCTACGGACCTCACCCCTCATCACTCTATATTTGTAGTTTTTCATCTTTCTTTGCTTTCTTGTTTTCGTCTGAAATGTTGTGGCCAAAGCTTGAATCTGTCCTTCTGTACTCAGGGCTTCTATAACGGCGTGTGTCCTCAATCCACTGTGCCAAATGTAGCCCTGTCTGTCTGTCTGTCTGTCTATCTGTGTCTGTCTGTCTGTCTGTCTGTCTGTCTATCTGTGTCTGTCTGTCTGTCTGTCAGTCTGCTTGTCTGTCTGTCTGTCTATCTGTGTCTGTCTGTCTGTCTATCTGTGTCTGTCTGTCAGTCTGCTTGTCTGTCTCTCTAATCTCAGCCTCAGTTCTAAACTCACCCTAGCTTTGCTCTAATATCAGCACGGCTAGTTCACTTACCAGCCTCTTGTCTCCAGCTGTGTTTTAATTCAATCCCCATTGATCCATATCTCTACTCCAAGGACTCCAATATCATATGAATGGAGCCTCAGGATGGCTTCCCCATATGATTATATTCCATTGCCATAAAGGGCATTAGTAGCCTACAGTGCACCCCAGATCACGTTTCAGTCGATACTGGCTAAATAGAGGAGCCATTTTTTCTCCTCCTGCGCTGTGTCATTAGAAAATGACCATATCTTTTAAGCAACAGAGCACCTTTGATTTACCCTGTCCACCTGTCACCTCACCGAAGACAAGCTTTAAATATACATTTTCATCTGGCGTTGAGAGGAGCGCTTCACTTCCCACTGTGTGTTTTCAGAGATATTGTTACCGTCTTATTAGGACGAAAATCAATGCTCTCTTCAGATAGGCTGCCGTTTATATCTCCCTGACTGTGCCTGCTCTCAATTCCTCTCCCAGAATGCCTTGCGAAGGAGAGAGGAAAAAGAATTGCCACCAGTATTGGACGAGGTTATCCCTTGGTTAATGTGACATGCCTGTCTGCGACCTTCCTGGTTGTTAACTGCCCGGATTATTATTGTGATAATGTGGCAATTAAAAAGAAAGCGGTCCATCAAAATAGGGGGCTTATGGTCCGGGAGATATATGTGCAGAGATTACAAGGCATTGGGAAATGCATTAAGACGGCCATCCATTCTGACGGTGTGGTGAGGAGTAGCTCGCTACGCAGCCGTTATTACTTCTGTAGCTATCCTCATTGATATCCATTCCCAATCAATACTACTCTGCTGCAGTAAAAATACAAGTAAATCAACACATGCGAGGCAGGATTGGACATAAAGAATTGAAAGATATCTAAACATGAGCTAATGAGACACCATAAGTCTGGAGAGAGTGTGTGTTCAATAATTATTGGACAAAAAAAATTGAAATCAAAATGTAGAAGATCAGACTGTCTTCTGTAAAAGCATGTTTTGGATGTTAAATAATGTTCTCGGTTTTTGGCAAAAGCACGACTGACCTCTGATTGACCTCTGATTGACCTCTGATTGACCTCTGATTGAGCTGGCATGTTTTTTTCTTTGTGTGTTGCAGATTCTTCCTGAAGTTCTTTCTGAAGTGCAATCAGAACTGTTTGAAAAATGCAGGGAACCCACGAGACATGAGACGATTTCAGGTAAGTGCATGTCCACAAAACCTCATATTTACTGTCTTTCACAGCATGATACATGATCGATCCAACATCTACAGCTTCTCATGTGTGGACCTGACCACAATCGAATGCACCCGACCACAGCAAACTATTTTACATTTTTGTCCATCTAGCAGAGTCTTTCATACAAATACTTCAAATACAGCACTTTTTACAAGCCATGCCACAGATTGCTCAATGTACACTCACATAACTGCAGCTAAACCAACCTAACCCCTCAAGGAAGACAAGGAAAAACTCCCAGGAAAACTCTAGTGGGGGAAAATAGAAAACTGTGTCCTACATTTACATTTAGCAGACGCTCTTATCCAGAGCGACTTACAGTAAGTACAGGGACATTCCCCCCGAGGAAGTAGGGTGAAGTGCCTTGCCCAAGGACACAACGTCTTTTTTTGCACGCCCGGGAATCGAACTGGCAACCTTCTGATTAGTAGCCCGATTCCCTAACCGCTCAGCCATCTGCCTCCCCTAACATCGTTTTCCCTGTGTTCCTCAGGTGGTCGTGTCCACCACGGTCAACGTAGACGGCCATGTCCTCTCCGTGTCAGATAACATGTTTGTCCACAACAACTCCAAACACGGCAGGAGGGCCCGGCGCCTGGACCCCTCTGAAGGTAAGCCCACCTGGCAACACTTCACATCAGCCTTACGGGGAACAACGTTGGGTTTACACGTTACAATAATGTCACGTTGACTACCATGTAGCTACGTTGGGATACCTGTAGTAATGACATTGTAGTTACTATGGAACTGCTATGTAATGTTGTGTACGTGTTAACAAGCAAAAGCTGAAACCGAACCACTTTCCTTTACCTAAAAGATGAATGCATTCACATACAGTGAGGCTCCATAGTTATATACTGGACTTCTAAAACACGCTAAGGACTGATGACATTTTCATTGAAGTGGGAACTTTTTATTAGCGTCCCTCTATAAAAACCACCACAGACTTTCCAGTCATGACGTGAGATGGAGCCCTATCCTATAAACACTCTCGTTCTGGAATAAAGGAGTATTAGAATCCCCTCTCCACTCCAGTACGGTCGGCCTCACTAGCTACTGTAGCTAGAGCATGATCTGTCGTCGTGTTGCACCAACTAATGTAACTTTTGAGTTCCTGAGTTAAAAACTCTGGAGTATCATGCTAGCACAGGCACTTAGCATTCAGACACAGAGAGACAGAGAGACAGAGAGACAGGCATGTAAAGAGAGAGAGACATATAAAGAGAGACAGAGACGGAGAAAGAGAGAGACAAAGACGGAAAAAGAGAGAGACAGAGAGAGAGCCAGACTGAGAGACAGGCATGTAAAGAGAGAGAGACATAAAGAGAGAGAGACAGAGACTGAGAAAGAGAGAGATACATATATAAAGAGAGAGAGACATATATAAAGAGAGAGAGAGAGATAGAGAAAGACAGAGAGACATATATAAAGAGAGAGAGATATAGAAAGACAGAGAGACATATATAAAGAGAGAGAGAGAGATAGAGAAAGACAGAGAGACATATATAAAGAGAGAGAGATGTATATAAAGAGAGAGCGAGGGCTCCCTGACCTCCTGACTGCAGCGACAGCACAGCAGCGTTGTGTGAGTGGAGTCGGGTCTCGGTTGTGTTCCTCCGGCAGCTCTGACTGCAGCCAGGGCCCACTGTGGCGGCCTCGCTCCCTTTCATCCCAGACAGATTGGGATGTTTTCAGAAGCGATAAAATACGACATCTGCTCCTGTCTTTGTTCCACTCGAACCCCCACCCCCCTCCCCGCACGCACACACACACCCCTCACACACACGCACACACACACCCCTCACACACACACACAGTTCTCACACACCCTAGGCAGAAATTTACAAAGTTTCCACAGGCTGTTTCGCACCGTTGTTTGATTAATTTGTCTCGATTGGAGTGGCCCCATTCGTTCTCCGGTGTGTTTACTGTTGTGACAAAGGGAAATTAATAACGATGACAGCTGAGTTCCAGGGACAAACCTATTCTCAAACACCCTCAACAACTGTTAAACAGTGGGAAGAGGCTTTTGAAGATTAAACCACTCGTCGCATCTGCTAACTTTGAATACCTAACCGCCAACTTCCAATACTTAACAGCTACCTTCGAATTCTTAACTAACTTTGGTTACCTAACCGCCAACTTCCAATACTTATCAGCTACCTTCGAATACTTAACTAACTTTGGTTACCTCACTGCCAACTTCCAATACCCTTGAGAACAATTTTCTGCAACTCCCATTTAAGAAGGTCGACCCATGCTGTTGTCCCATGCTGTTGTCCCATGCTGTTGTTAGCCAACTGGCAGAGCAAGTCTTTGTAGTTAACATGTTGGCTTTTACATGAAAAAAAAGAGTTGCAGTCATCACATTAACATTAGCAAAGTGACATCACTACATCAAATCAGTCCAGGCTTGCCATCATAATAATAATAATGATATTACGTCTGCATCATTTAGCCCTTATTCTTGCATTCAGGTTGCAGCAACAGTATGAGCGTGGGTGAATCTCACGTCTCTGTTTGGTTGTCAGCTAATCATTATGTATTTTCCATTGTTAAGTTAGAGTGCCTCTCAGGCAGGTCTGCAGGAGACAGGCCCGTTCAGCTGTCTCCAGCTCCCCTCCATAGTCTGGTCAGCGTGGAGACAGATGAACGCCTCCATATTGATCTGATCCTCTGACATGAAAACAAAAAATATTTTGTAGAATTCTTTAGCAGTTACTAATTGACTATCTCGTAAGACTGGAAAATAACAGTTGATGGTGGGCGATAAGGATGTAAACAGGTAGTTGTCACGCATCAAACAAACCTTGTTTGATGCTTGTTTGTTTTACACACATGGCTTCACGGTCTCTAAGACCTTAATAATAATAAAAAATCATAATAATGCATTATTTGTTTTTGGGCACCTAAAATAATAGTGTAGTGTAGTGTGCCAGCCCCGGGGTTGGGTGTGTCGTCTCCTAGTTCCTGACGAGTACATTTCACATCATCTAAAACGCTTTCATCTAAAACGACACACAAGTACAGCAGCAGGTCTAGGATCGGCGCGTGATTCCTGATGCGTCGCCGTCATGCCTGTCCTGTTGTCTGTGTTCTCGAAGCAGCCACCCCCTGCATCAAGGCCATCAGCCCCAGCGAGGGCTGGACCACAGGCGGAGCCACGGTCATCATCATCGGGGACAACTTCTTCGATGGGCTGCAGGTGGTGTTTGGCACGATGCTGGTCTGGAGCGAGGTGAGAGGTCCCTTCTCTTATCTCTCTCTCCCTCTCTCTATCTCTCTCTCCCTCTGTCTATCTCTCTCCCTCTCCCTCTCTATCTCTCTCTCTCCCTCTCCCTCTCTATCTCTCTCTCCCTCTCTATCTCTCTCTCTCTCTGTGTCTCTCTCTTTCTTCTCTCCCTCTTTGTACAGATATGTGTATTTGTAGCTCTCCTCTGTGGAGGCTTGCAGGATCTCACAGCGTAACAAGGTGCATAAGGCACGCCATGAAATATTGAGCGCGTCCTGAGTGCAGCACCTGCTCAGGAGCCGCCAGGAGCCGTGTGAAGCCTCCACCTGGCCCGCTCAGACACAGCCAGGAACACAGAGACACAGAGACACAGCCAGGAACACAGAGACACAGCCAGGAACACAGAGACACAGAGACACAGCCAGGAACACAGAGACACAGCCAGGAACACAGAGACACAGCCAGGAACACAGAGACACAGAGACACAGCCAGGCACACAGAGACACAGAGACACAGCCAGGAACACAGAGACACAGAGACACAGCCAGGAACACAGAGACACAGAGACACAGCCAGGAACACAGAGACACAGAGACACAGCCAGGCACACAGAGACACAGCCAGGAACACAGAGACACAGCCAGGAACACAGAGACACAGAGACACAGCCAGGCACACAGAGACACAGAGACACAGCCAGGCACACAGAGACACAGAGACACAGCCAGGCACACAGAGACACAGAGACACAGCCAGGAACACAGAGACACAGCCAGGCACACAGAGACACAGCCAGGCACACAGAGACACAGAGACACAGCCAGGCACACAGAGACACAGCCAGGAACACAGAGACACAGAGACACAGCCAGGAACACAGAGACACAGCCAGGAACACAGAGACACAGAGACACAGCCAGGCACACAGAGACACAGCCAGGAACACAGAGACACAGCCAGGAACACAGAGACACAGCCAGGAACACAGAGACACAGCCAGGAACACAGAGACACAGAGACACAGCCAGGAACACAGAGACACAGCCAGGAACACAGAGACACAGAGACACAGCCAGGCACACAGAGACACAGAGACACAGCCAGGCACACAGAGACACAGCCAGGAACACAGACACACAGAGACACAGCCAGGAACACAGAGACACATAGACACAGCCAGGCACACAGAGACACAGCCAGGCACACAGAGACACAGCCAGGAACACAGAGACACAGAGACACAGCCAGGAACACAGAGACACAGCCAGGAACACAGAGACACAGCCAGGAACACAGAGACACAGCCAGGCACACAGAGACACAGCCAGGAACACAGTCTCACAGAGACATCCATCAGGGTGGGGTTTGTCGGGAGCTGTGCTGCTCCTCGTCCGCTGTCCCGGTGTCTTCACTAGGCCGCGAGGCGTCCCAGATCTGAGTGTTCTGGTTCTTAATTGGGATGTAGGACTTTGGTAGATTGAACAGAGACCTGGGGGAGCATTGAGTCGTAAAAAAAGAAGTGGTCTAGTGAGGATAATAATTACGGGCTGGGTTAAGAACCATGAACATGATTGATACAGGTGCTCCATTCAGCTCTTCATCAACATGCTTTGACTTGACGTTGACCTCTGTGTCTGTGTGTGTGTGTGTGTGTCTGTGTGTTCCAGCTCATCACCCCCCACGCCATCCGGGTCCAAACCCCCCCTCGACACATCCCCGGGGTCGTAGAGGTCACGCTGTCCTACAAGTCCAAGCAGTTCTGCAAAGGAGCTCCCGGACGCTTCGTATACACAGGTAACACCATCATCTCTCATCGTCTGTTTTTACACCGGTAACATCTCTCATAATCTCATTACACTGTTAACACCATAATCTCAAATTACACTGTTAACACCATAATCTCAAATTACACTGCTGACATCTATTTATAATCTCATATTACACTGGTAACATAGATAATCTCGTATTACACAGCTGACATCGTAATCTCTTGTTAAATCACTCCTAATCACTTATTTTCAAAGAACCGTGACCTGACACAACATGCACTGATGACAAACATCGACTAATATACGACTTTATAAATACATAAAAAAGTGATTGGTTCTGAAAGAATCAACGCTTTTTCAGGGCCAACACAGAGCGAGCAGGTTCCATCGAGCTGAGCGCTCTGTCCTTTCACTCTGGTAAACACGCTCCTCTGTGGCCGGGAGAGGGGCACTGTCCCCTTCCCACCAGGACACTCTCCTTCAGGTTGTCCCTCGTCCATTGTCTGGTGTCCGCGGCCGCCCGCCGTCAGAATGGAGTATCGCTCCCTCCGATCAGTGCTTTTACCATTCCCGATTATTCCATTGGAATATCCAGATGCCATTCAAAGTAGCAGAAAGGTCAGATGGAAGACTGTTTAGTATGATAAGTAAATGTCACAGCGTTGTGTATGAAAGAGGGGAGCCCGGGAGGGGGGGGGGGGTGTTCAGGCTTTCTGTTAAACACCCGTTTATCACTCCTGCCTTCTCCTCCTCCTCCTCCTTCTTCTCTCTCTTTGTTCAAAACAACGCTCTATTCCGATGCAAGTTTAGGCAAAGAGCAAGGAGGAGACAACCTCACAATGGCCCGCCCGGGCTAGCCTGCCTCGGACAGTTCCTTTTGCAATGCTAATATCTGATTCCAGCCTCTGATATGACTGACAACTGCTTGGTGGGTTGCTTGTATGGCAGCGTGTCGCGAATAGAGGCCTGTTCTTTATCAGTTCTGGAACGTCCGTTAGACCACAGAGTGTTCTCCGAGGCAGAGAGAATCCTTGGAAAGACCGGCCGATACTTAGCGTGGTCATTTCATTCCGAGTCAGTTCAGTGTTTCAATGCTTTCGGTGTTAAGAAGTCAAATTCGCCGTGTAGCTGTCGGTCGTCATGTGTGAGTAATTAAACCTCAACAGCTGACGCGTCTTGATTGGTGTGGAGAGAAAAAAAGAATAGGCAAAACTATTTCTCTAATGGTTCCTCTACTGAAAACATTAACAGGTGGCAGCATCATAATAGTGTACAATTTCGTGTCTGTCTCGTAAGACTCCAGCTTTTCCTGCCAGAACGTAGCCCATACTGTGCACACAACAACAGTTAATCTGATTTACACATACATATTTTAATGTATGTATGTGTACGTCAGTGTGCATTTCTGAGGCCTATTTATTGTGTCAGGAGTGTTATATTCAAGAACCCAAAATGAGGCAAGGCTTTTAAATACTAAATAGGCAAGTTGTGTATAATTGAACAGGAAATAGAATGAATCTCTCACAGTGATGTCATTTCCTCCAGGGAGATTTGAGAGGCCAGGGAGAGCTGGGAGTTTTGAGTGTTCCAAACCAAAGCTCACCTCTCTTTTGTCAGATAGTGTTGAGTTTCAAAGTAGGGAAGGCTGTGCTTACAGTCTCATAACAAAACAAAGATTACAGAACATGTTGACGTTAAAGATATTGCTGCTAAGAGATTTTTTTCTCTTTTGACCTTAAAGTGGTTATGGAATGAGAGGGAAATGTATTACATTGTAGATTAGCACCAAGGAATTGTGAAGACAGTATAGAGATGGTGTAGGTTTCTCTCTTTCTTTATCTCCCTCCCTCTCTTTCTCTCAATCTCTCCCTCTCCCACCCTCTCTCCCTCCCTTCCACACTCTCTCTTTATCCCTCCCTCTCTCTTTCTCTCTCTGTCCCATCCTCTCTCTCTCCTTTCTCTCTTCCTTCTCTCCCTCCTCCTATCCCCCCCTCTCGCCCCTCTCTCTATCTCTGAAGCCATAAGCAGCTTCAGCATGCAGGGCAGCAGCACGAGAAGCATGGCCTGCGTAGCTCCTCCGGGTGGACCACTGCTGTCCCCGGCTCTCTGCCTGCAAGACAGGACACCATGATGCGCTGTCATTTAGTGGTGAGGATCAGGGTTAAGGTCAGGGTCAGGGTGGGTCGAACATGAAACACTTGAGTGGTGTCCACATAGATTCCCTGCGTGTTTACACATTCCCTTATCTCCATCCCGACTGGTTCAGCTGCAGTAGTTCATCATGACCAGAGAGTGAACGCTGCGTGAAACTCTGACAGTACGGCAACATCAAATCCAACCTCAGAGACGCTATAAAACGGGCATGAATAGAAACGTGGAGAAAAGGAGGGAGATGGTATTTTCAGACAAGATCCCCGTACGCCCTCTTTTGAGGCCCCTTTGTCCATTCTCTCTCCCTATCTCTCACCCCTCCATTCATCCCTTCCTCCCCACCTATTCTTTCCCTCCCCCATAATCCTTCTCTACGCTCTCTCTCCCTCTCTCCCCCTTTTTCCACTCCCTCCATCTTTCCCTATTCACTATCTCTCTATTGACTCCCTCACCTTGCACTGCTCCCAACTTCCCACTGCTCTCCCTGGCACTCCCCCTCTGCATGCCCTCCTGCCTCCATTTCCTCCCCCTCTCCCCCAGACTTCCAGTCTCTCTCAGGGGCGATGTGCCCCCAGGTGCAGCTGGGGGAGGGGCGGGGGTGAAATTAATGAGAGGAGCCTGGAGGTATTGACTTTCCTGGGAAAACACAGCTCTCTAAAAATCAGTGGCCAAGTACTGCAATAACTCAGCGCCTATCGATTCCCCTTCCCCACAGGCCACATTGATCTATGCATTACAAGCACCAAGGCTGGCGGCAGGGATTCAGTACCACCCTGCCTGCCTTCACACTGCCTGCCTAAACGCCACCACCATGATACTGCTACTCTGCTCTTACTGTACGGCCTCTGCTACTCCTAATAATAATAATACTTCTACTACTACAGTACTACTAATACTATTCCTAGTTCTACTACTACCTCTGCGACTAACACTACTGCTGATACTACTACTAGCCTACTACCAGTACTACTACTAAAGACAGTGCTACTGTTTCAATTATTGATTAAACATATCTTGCAATTGCCAAATGGTCTTTTACATCAATACAAGACAAAGAAAGATAAATACGAATGAAGTCAATGCCAGTTCTAGCCTCTGTGTAAAGGAGTCTTGTACTCCTACTGTCTGAGCAGGCTGCCACAACCTTCTAGAACCTGAGCATGTCATAAAGGAGCGTTGTGTGGCAGGAGGAGGGGTGGTGCTGTTGTTCCTCCAGCCTGTGAGGGGAACCAACCTCAGGGGGTGTTTGTGGCAAGCCTCAACACGCCTCCACCCCCCCCCACCCCCCCCCCCCCCCCAAGCACCCCCCCAGATCCAAACACGTGGAGGAAGGGGGCGGGAAGGTGTGGCACTATTGTGCAGTGGAGCGTGTGGTTCAGAGAGAGACCAGCAGGTCAGAGAAAACTGTCTGAGGGCTGCACGGCGGTCAGGTGGTCAGGTGGTGCCTGGCGTCTGGGTTTGGGCCCGAGCTGGCGTGACGTGGTTGGTGTCTCTCTCTCTCTCTCTCTCTCTCTTTCTCTCTCTCTCTCTCTCTCTCTCTCTCTCTCTCTCTCTCTCTCTCTCTCTCTCTCTCTCTCTCTCTCTCTCTCTCTCTCTCTCTCTCCCCATCTATTTCCCTCTGTATCTCTCTTTCCCTGATTCTCTCTCTCACACACACACACAGATGGAAAACATTAGCAGAATGTCCCATGTGCTAAAGGTCTCGTGAAAATGTAACAAAGGAGTGAAGTTAAACCTTTGATTTGTAATAGTGTTGAATTCGAACCTCTGTAAAAAATATATATAATATACTGTAAATGTGATGGAGAACTCTTTCTTTCTTTCTTACGTTGTCTCTCATTAATTTTGTGACTGAACTGCTTTACGCTAAGTAATTGAGTTCTGCATTTTTTTATTGTTTAATTACTGTCTCCGTTACATATGGAAGCAATCATCTTATGCTTCCCATCCGAGCATGGGAAGCATAAGATGACGCGTACGTAAGAAAACCACGAACAAAACCAAGCATTTATACTTTTATTCAATATCGCACTCGTTATTTTATCAGTGAGTTCACTCCCTGCGATTCGCTGACCCAGCGTTTTGTTCCCTGTAGAAACACAGAGAAACATCACGTAGGCAGTTGTCCTGTGTAACCGGAGAGTGATGTTGAGGTGACAGAAACACACCCACTCCCTTCTGTCGCCTCTCCTGTGAGACCCGCCATCTACGCAGCCCCTGTGATTACAGTGTGCATCACCCAATAGATATGTTAATCAGCTGGAGGGAATAATTACCTCCTCAGAGCCTTGATTAGACCTGAGTGACAAGGCCAGGAAGTGTGCCTCAAAGAAATCGGCCCCCCACCTGAATAGTTATTATTTTTGAGTAGCGGTCTAAAATGCCCCCACTGAAACGCTAATTATCTGGCATTAGTTCCACAAGTCCCCTTCTCAATAACAGCAAGTGGATCTTTTTTGTCTTTGATATATGAAACATGGCTCCAGTCTGTGGGGGATAGTGGGAACTCCCACGACAGTGAGACTGTTCTGTCTATTAAAAGCGGATCTGCTCTCTGCAGATCAAAGGTATGGAACAGTACAAGTGCTGTCTCATTACCGCAGCATAGCTCTGTGTGAGCCACAAGTGACTTGGGCCTGACACCCCCGTGATTAAGACATTAGCGTTCCACTGACACCAACGTTTGATTCACAAGACAATGTTGAAATGTATTCTTGCTGATTTGCATCCCGAAGCTGTTTCCTCACGCTGATAACTTGTGTTCAATTGTTTCTACTCACAGTCACATCCTCTCATCCTTTCATTCTCATCCTCTCACCCTCTCATCCTCGTTCTTATCTTTGTTCTCTCAATCTCATTCTGTCATTCTCATCCTCCCCTCATCCTCTCGCCCTCATCCTCCTGCTCTCCCCTGAGGTGAGTGTGGGAGAGACACAGGTCAAGGGGAGCAGCTTAGTTGAGCTAACTGTTGCCGTAATGAAGCCTGAGTGTCTTAATTAAAAGTGTGTGTTTGGACGAAGCATCGTCCTCTTCCCAGAGACCAGGACGCCCCAGCTGGGCTCAGCACGCCTGTCAATCACAGTTTAAAGTTCATGAAATTTCTATGAGCATCGATCGCAGGGGGGGTGGGGGGTTTGGGTGGGAGAGACAAGCTGTGATGATTGATCAAGCCTCATGCTTTGAATTTCTCTTTTCTATGCCCTCATGGGGTATGTGTACGTGTGTGGTGCATGTGTGTGGGGTGTGTGTGTGTGTGCATGTGTTAGGGTGTGTGCTGTGTGCGTGTGTTAAGGTATATATACGTAGACATACTGAACCAGGCAGCAGTGTCGGGTGACTCTGCATTGCTTGTGTTTGTACGCGCCTCAAGATATTTTCAAGCGTGCGCTAGTTGGTTCCGTTCATTGATAGGGTGAAAACCTAGTCAGCATGTTCCCTGTTCCTTCATGAGTGTTGTAATACCTTCTTACCTGAAGTGAAGGGAGGATAGCGAGGCGTGATCAATAGCGCCGTGCGAGTGTGCAACAGGGGGGTTTAGACGCTTGTCAACAGGTCGCAGCCTACAGGCCCCAGAAGGCAACACTCACAGCGCCACTTGACAGACCAAAGCATAAAATAGCAAAACAAATCAGCCCATCCACTTAAGGCTCAGTGCCGGTGTGCGTCTGTCAATTCCTTCCCCCCCCCTTCCCCGCCCCAGGAGGGAGGGCGGAATTATCTGCGACACATATCCACGGGCAATGGGGCCAAACGCTGCCAATGACCTGCATCAATCATAACATGAATAGAGACAGAAAATTGCGGCGCATGTTGCTCTGGGATCCGAACGCCCTGGAATCCTCCCCCCCCCCCCTCATTCCGGAACACTTCCATTCCGGAACACAGCCTGTCTAGGGAGAGGACGTATTGTATATGGAATATGGACTCCATCTGAAATGATAAGTGTAATACAGGAAAAGCCACGAAGAGTCTTGTGAGTGAGCCAGGGAGCAGGCGAGTGGAGATTTGTGGTTTAGAGACAGCTGGCTCATCAGGGGACATGACCGTGCCTTCAACAAGGACATCACTGAAGTGAAGAGAAAGGAAAAACATAAAGGTGAGAAGGGATTCCTAAAGTGCATCTTCTCCCCTGGGCTCCGCCTGGTAAATAGGAACAGGATCAGCAAAGTAGGAAAACAGATCCGGGTTTAAGCGGTTGGAGGCGGTCGGCATAGAAAAATATGAAAAAGGAAAATGGAGTAAATAGATGTAAACACGACGGAGGACGGGGGATGTAAACATATGAAAGATAATGTATACAGACCCATCTGAAGCTGTGAAGACTTTGGCAGGGGAAGTTTGGACTGCCCGTGAGACTGATGGTTGAAGGAACCAGGCTGTGTTCCAGCCATCGAAGTCAGCGCCCACCCTCCTTCTCTTCTCACAAGCTCACATGCAGGGTTCCAGAGTTCAGAGAAAACAGACATGAATAGTAAACGACGTGAATGAATTCAAGCTAGATTCATCAAATGTAATATGTCATGGAACTAGTTTTAAAGACGGGTCCGTTAGAGATAGATAAAACATTTTTAAGGGTGATGGACAGTCAACATGTGAGTTACGAGGTGCTTTTGAACAACACTCTCTCTTTACAGTGTCGGTGTTGAAGGAAGCATTCCTCTGGGGACCTGGGCTCGCCCACTAGACCTGAACATGGCTGCCTCACCATGCATAGCTTATGTGATTAGTACAGACCCATCTGAAATCACCCAGTCAGCACTTCCTCGATACTAGCATTAGCCTCATAGCTCGTTTCATATGCGCCTCTTATTTTGAAATACCCCTGGTTGGGATTTTGTGCGACAAGTCGTTTTTTTTTTCTTCTGAAGGACATGATTTTCGGACTGGTTTCACAAAGCAAGGTTCTTGCCAATTCCTGAATGTCTTGAGCCTTGCTTTATTGTACAGCACCGATCACAGTTGTACAGTATTGTACAGTACCAATCACAGTTGTTACCCATTCTGTTTGACAGCGAAGGGAAAGGTTTTGAGGTAGCACAGACTCTAAGCACTCTTGTGTAAACATGGTTTTATCTCTGGCTAAATCTCAGACATATCTGGGACATACCTGACCTGTGTTGTTTGTGCTTCTGTGGTGTTGTGCTGTCATTATGGGATGGGTACAGCTCAGTGGCACCGCATGTGACTGCAGATCAAAAGATTGCAGGTTAGAATCCCCCCCTTCCCCCGGACATGACTTTGGATAAAAGCATTTGCTAAATAAATACATGATTATTAATATTGGTAGGAGCCAGTGTGGTTGCTCGTAAGGCAGAAGGTGACACTGGCGTTATTTGTGACGGAGCTGTGGCCTTTCAGACGTTCAGATTTGTCGTTTTCTCCGCGTCTCTTACTTGACTGCACCTCTCTCTGTTTCACTTTCTCAGTAAGTAATTGTCGGATAATAATCGCATTCTTTAGAGTGAGACGTTTGATCATTTTCTCAGAAAGAGAGAAAGAGAGAGAGAGAGAGAGAGAGAGAGAGAGAGAGAGAGAGAGAGAGAGAGAGAGAGAGAGAGAGAGAGAGAGAGAGAGAGAGGGGGAAATAGAGAGTGAGGAATAATGATAGAATGAGTACGGAAGATAACCTCCATCTCCTCTTCTAATTCTCTCTCTCCCCCTCTCTCTCTCTCTCTCTCTCTCTCTCTCTCTCTCTGTGTCTCTCTGTGTGTCTCTTTCCCTCTTTTCTTACCTCCTCTCACCAGTGAACTGCATTATCTTTCGAAAGAACAAAAAAATCATCCCCGTCAGACACTGCAAAGACGCGAAAGATGGCTGGGGCCTCCGGAAAAAAAAATCAATACAAATTACGATAGAGAAAGTGGCACTGATGGCTGGAATTGCAGCATATGTTTACACTAAATCAGGCAATCTATCTTCATATGGGCGGTGTAATGCATAGAGGGTCAGGGTTCGCCTAGCGCGTCGGCGCTCTCCAATTACTCAGGCTCTTTGCAAGGAGGCAGCCATATCGATTGGCTGGGAGGACGATGGGCCTTCAGGCAGCCAATGGGAAGCTAGGGTCAAAGTGCAGGGGGATTTTAATAAGGGGAAGTAATGGGCTTAATTTCTGAGGGCTTGGTGGTGGTGGGAGAGATGTCTAGATTCCCCTCTGTCTTTATTTCTCTCCTTCCCTCCCTCTCCCCCTCCCTCTCTCTCTCTCTCTCTCTCTCTCTCTCTCTCTCTCGCTCTCTCCCTCTCTGTTTCTCTCCCTCTCAAGAGGTTCATTAAAAGCCAAGTGTTATGAGATTGCTTTCGCTTCCTCCTTTATTTCTCTCTCTCTCTCCGTCAATCGTCGTGTGCATCTCAGTTTCTCTTTTATTCTCTTTCACACTCCCAGATGCCACTCGAGTCCACTCCTTCTTGGTAACTGACATTCTTTTTTTTATTTTATAAATGACGGAATTCCCGTAACGCCCAGTGCTAGTTCTACGATTATGATAATGCGTGAGCAACATCTAAAAGTGATTTAGTTTTTGATTACTGCCTACTGTGCCAAGTCCCGCAAAATCCAAGCATCCAGGTAGTCAACGTTCCGAGAAACCTTGTTGTGTCGAACTGCCGAGGGGGAGATCAGATCAACGGTAAAGTAATGAGTTTGGGTCTGGCTGTTCCTTCATGGTGTCTGCTCGGAGCGAGCGGCTCAGATCCAACATGGCAGCCCCCGTAGAGAGGGCACGTCTTGCTCGCCGTCACCCCTCAGCTAGCGTTGCCGACCAGCCGACAGGACCCTTCTCTCCCCTCCTCTCCTCGCCTGTGTTTGAAACGGGCTCCGACAAATTTGATTTAGCGGCTCGCCGGCACCCAATCCCTTGGAAAGAAAACAAATATTGTTATAATGGTAATAACATCTATTTGCCGCTCGCGTCAAACGCCAGCGAGGCCTTTGAAAGAGACCCCTGCTCCGCCGTCGCTACCTTATTCTTATTCATGAAAGCGGCGGTTATGCATATTAGCGCAAACTAGCTATTCTACTCACCGGCATTTGGTGTGTCAATCATCCTTACAGAATACAAGAGGCGCCGGTGACAAAAGCGTAGTGGGCAAGAAGGCTGACAAATTGTCCCCAAAGTCAAATTTGACAGCCTTTTATGATTAATGTGCTTGATTATGGAGAAATATCTCCCCTAGCTCGTTTCCGGGTGTCTCTCTCTCTCTCTCCGTATGGAGAGGTGAAGGAATTGAAATTGCGTTGTTTGCAGGAGGAGAATGGAATAAAAAGAGAGAGAGAGAGAGAACCCAGAGTGAAGGGGGGTGCAATTGAATTAGTTAGGAATGTGCAAGTGAGAGGGATAGTGACGGGACAGGTTGAGAGTAAGGTCTCACACTTAATAAACAGCAGAGAGCGGAGAGGAGAGGGAGAGATTGGCGGACACTTGGCTGACAGACCCGGGACTGATAGCCTACAGGGCGTGTGTACGAGGGCAAGATGGCCTGGTAGGACAGCTGCTATACGGAGCGAAACACACAAGGCCTCACTGATGACACTACGTAGGATATTCAGGAGTTCAAGATGATACTGTGCTAATTGATGATCTACGCGGATATCGCATTGGATAAAACCCGTCTGCTAAACTAATTAAATATATCACAGCTGTTGCTGCTGTTAAGGATGACACAGTTGCCTTTCGATTTTCTATTCCTTTGTCACGTTCGGCAGATTTTCCTGTTTGCTACGTGGGGCCGTTCGCTCCTGTGTGTGGACTTGTCTCCTCTGGTCTCCTCTCGTGTCCTCTCTTCTCCTATTGTCTCCTCTCGTTTCCTCTCGTTTCCTCTCGTTTCCTCTCGTCTCCTCTCGTCTCCTCTCGTTTCCTCTCGTCTCCTCTCGTCTCCTCTCGTTTCCTCTCGTCTCCTCTCGTTTCCTCTCGTCTCCTCTCGTCTCCTCTCGTTTCCTCTCGTGTCCTCTCGTCTCCTATTGTCTCCTCTGGTCTCCTCTGGTCTCCTCTCGTGTCCTCTCGTCTCCTATTGTCTCCTCTCGTTTCCTCTCGTTTCCTCTCGTCTCCTCTCGTCTCTTCTCGTTTCCTCTCGTCTCCTCTTGTCTCCTCTCGTCTCCTCTCGTTTCCTCTCGTGTCCTCTTGTCTCCTCGTTTCCTCTCGTCTCCTCTTCTCTCCTCTTGTTTCCTCTCGCCTCCTCTCGTCTCCTCTTGTCTTCTCTCCTCTCGTCTCGTCTCCTCTCGTCTCCTCTCGTCTCCTCTCGTCTCCTCTCGTTTCCTCTCGTGTCCTCTTGTCTCCTCGTTTCCTCTCGTCTCCTCTTCTCTCCTCTTGTTTCCTCTCACCTCTTCTCGTCTCCTCTCGTCTCCTTTCGTCTCCTCTTGTCTCCTTTCGTCTCCTCTTGTCTCCTCTTGTCTCCTCTCGTCTCCTCTTGTCTCCTCGTTTCCTCTTGTCTCCTCGTTTCCTCTCGTCTCCTTTTGTCTCCTCTCGTCTCCTCTTGTCTCCTCGTTTCCTCTCGTCTCCTCTTCTCTCCTCTTGTTTCCTCTCGCTTCCTCTCGCCTCTCGTCTCCTCTTGTCTCCTCTTGTCTCCTCTCATCTCCTCTTGTCTCCTTTCGTCTCCTCTTGTCTCCTCTCGTCTCCTCTTTTCTCCTCTTGTCTCCTCTTGTCTCCTCTTGTCTCCTCTCGTTCGCTCCTGTGTGTTGACTTGTCTCCTCTCGTCTCCTCTCGTCTCCTCTTGTCTCCTTTCGTCTCCTCTTGTCTCCTCTTGTCTTCTCTTGTCTCCTCTCGTTCGCTCCTGTGTGTTGACTTGTCTCCTCTTGTCTCCTCGCAGCACTGAACGAGCCCACCATCGACTACGGCTTCCAGCGGCTGCAGAAGGTCATCCCCCGACACCCCGGAGATCCAGAGAGGCTACCCAAGGTCAGTGCAGACGCTTCCCTGGGTGATCCTACTGACCTCGGACACCCATCAAAAGTCAGTTGGACGCTCCAAACTTCAGAACGGTCACTGAGGAATCCCAGTCCTCTGTTCGTTCCCCCGCTGGACCACCTACACTAAGTCATATAGACAGAGAGAAAGAGAGAGTTGAAGCCAAGTTTCCCGAGGCTTGAACTTGAGATGGTTCATAGGGTTGATTCGTGTTCCTCGGTTAGCATTTGGCCTTCGACCTCAGACCCGGGCGCTAAGTGTTCTATTGTTTTTGGAAAAGAAAGGGTCAAACTAGAAACGGGTGTTTATGGGTCACTGCCCTGGAGATTGAGATTGTGTGTGTGATTGTGTTTGGGTCCGGATGGAGTCGGGTTTGAGAGAGGTGCTCGTGAAGGCGTTCACAGGAGGCGCTGTGATGAGGATGTCCACACACATGTACACTGACGTTTAAACACACGCGAGGAACACTCAAAAGTGGAAGATATATGTAGACCCGTTAACACATACACACACGCTCGGCAAAGCGCGGCCAAAAAAAACAGCAGTCGGCAGGTGCCCAGGCCTGCTGGTTAGCATGAAAAGATTATTTTCCCCTCTAAAAAGGTGTGATGCTAACTGAGTTAGATTCTTTCAGGCAGCCAACTGCTGTAGAGGGGGACACGATCAGATGGGGGGTGACAGTCTAAAGCAGCTGCCAAATTGAAACCATTTATCAAAATCTGACATCTAAAATCCAGTCACCAAAAAAGCAGTTTATTTGTAAATTGATACTAATAGTGAGCATACATTGTCTGGCCTCTTTGATGCCCTGATTTGCAACGAATAGAGTGGAATGTCTCTTACCCGCCTTTTAAATATTTATTTATTCAAAAGAACACTCAATAAGAGTATAGATTTCTCTCTTTCTTCCCTCCAGCCACAAGCTTTTCAGACGTTTCAGACAAGAAAGAAATCACCACAAAGTAATGTGTTAAAGCCCGCTGTTTGTAAAGAGGCACATTGCTCCCGACCAATGAGATCATGTCAGAAGGCAGTCACATGATCACTCAGGAGCAGTTAAGTCGACAGGTCACCACGTTTTTCGTTTTGCCTCTCCGTGCTAGACAGAGATGTGAACAAGCCAATACATCAGTCTGTGTCTTCTATTTCCCTCTTGGCCTGGTGAACAGGATATAGGTATTACAGCTCTTGGCCTGGTGAACAGGATATAGGTATTACAGCTCTTGGCCTGGTGAACAGGATATAGGTGTTACAGCTATTGTCGTCAGCTTGGGGTTACGTCACCCACAAACGCTATGACCGGAATCCGAAAGGCTCCAAAATAAAGTAAATCCGTTTAAACCGTCAATTACATATTATAGCAGCAATTAGGGGCCTTCCATGAAAAACAACTAACAAAGGGAAAAATAATGATTGAAAATGGAAACAGAGGGGTTGGAGACGAGCCTTGTCCTGTCCTCTGCGTAACAGCAGCCTCTGTTTTCCATCGGCCATGATGGAAAGGACGCGATGAAGATGTTTGCGGCCGTAGAGGAGCAGGTGGGAACTGGACCTCCTGCCTGGCAGAGGACAGACAGGAGGAGAGGTAGGCTGTCGGGTCACTCCCCACCTCTAAGGACATCCCTGGATCAGGTTCACCTTCTGACCTCATCTCCAAGCCTGCCTTGGCCCCAGCCAAGCGCTGCAGTCACCAGTGAGATGTCTATAGGAGGTGGCCCAGGTCCAAGCCTCCCCACAGTCCTCCTGTCCAGCTGTACGGAGGGATGGGGTTGGAAATCATCCCCCCCCCACCTTGTGTTCCTGCAGAAAGATGTGGTCTTGGTTCACTTCTCTCTCAGCCCTTACCCCCCCCCCCCCGTTCAGATATCCAGAACCTCTCCCAAGCTATCCATATCCAGATGTATCGAGAATATGGAAGAGCGTCACTGTCCAACTCCATCCCCCCCGTTCAGATATCTTGAACCTATCCAGAACTTCGCCCATGTGTTCCATATCCAGATGTATTGGGAATATTGAGGTGTTTTAAACCCCACTGCCTCCAGGGAAACGGCAGTTTGGTTTGGACTTCTTCTCCATCCCAGATCTTTGCGGTTAGACTCAATCCCAGGTCACTGCGGGTTTAACAGCCTATGAATCCTGTTAAACAGACACCTGGATGGTGATTCTCTGCTTGAACTGAGGATTGTTTTTTCCACAGGAACAGGAGGCCTGTTATGACAACAAACTCGGGGGTAACAGAGATCAAATATAAAACTAAGATGGAGAATGGGTTGTGTTTGACGCCAAAGGAAGTGCTATAAAAAGATGATTTACAAACTATAAAACTGGGAGGTTAAATGCGTTTGGCATCTGTATGTCCATCCTTAGATGTCATCTGAACCTGAAGGCCAGTTTTGGTTTAATGCAATCATTGCAATAATTATAAAAAATTATTAAAATCCTAAATTAAAAAAATGTTAAATGTAATATTTAGTGAAATTGCATGTGGTAAATTTAATAAAAAATTGTATCCAAATCAAACTCGATTATCTTCTAATAAACCCCAGATACTCCTAGCCTCCCTTCAACAAACAGGAACTTCATCCTAGACTTCAGCACAGAATCATTCATAACCCATCCGTGCTGTACGGAGATCAGTTAGAGACCACAGTATCCAGTGCTCTCTCTCTGTGTGTGTGTGTGTGAGAGAGTGTGTGCGTTGGTGTGTGAGAGTGTGTGTGCGTGTGTGTGCGCCCGCTGGGTTAGCTAGCTAGCTGCTGCAGGAGAGGCAGGAGAGTGGAGGATCTGCAGGTGATTTATCATGGTTAAGGGGGCTGTCGGATGACTTCTTCTACAGGGTCAGCCGGCCCTCTCTCTCCAGGCACCTCCTGAACCCTGGAGCCTCCCCCATAATTGAGCCCCTACAAGAGGAGAGGAGAAAACAGACAAAAGAAGAAGAGGGGGGAGGGAGGGGGGTCTGCAGACAGAGGAGGGCAAGTGCGGGCGTGGGGTGGGGGGGGGTGGGGGGGAGGGAGGGAGGGCTGGTGTTAAAAAGGTTGGGGTGGGTTAGGTGCGGTGTGAAGGATGTGGAAAGGTTTTGCTTGTGTTAAGAAATGCTGTAGTGTTTGATTTAAAGGGAACAGAGCTATTCTATCGATTTAATCAATCTATTAAAATCGTTTAAATCTATTAAAATCAATGTTGAAAATAGCCAGCGATTTATTCGTATTTAACTTGTAGACCCGTAAATCCAATTTACTAACATCTGAAACCTAGAAACTACACTGAACCGCTTCCTGTGTGGATTCAGAATATAGATAAGTACTTCCTGTGTGGATTCAGAATATAGATAACTACTTCCTGTGTGGATTCAGAATATAGATAACTACTTCCTGTGTGGAAGCGGAATGAAGACGACCCTTGACCTACAAGGAGGATTGTTTACATCTCAGCTGGTTGCTAAGCGGTTGCTCTTCGTGTGAGTTATTCCACAAGAAGTCACTGAAGTACCGTAAAGTGATGTAGGACGTGTGGTCTCTCAGTCCTGCATGTGCTTCTCCATCTTGTCTGGAAGACAGCACCAGGGGGAAGCATGGCAGATAAAATGATTTTCCTCCCTGGTTATGATCATAAAAAAAGAGCTTGCATTCATCCTAAAGATACACTCTCTCTCCCTTTCTCTCTATTTGTCTCTGTCTCTCTCTAGCACACACACACGTGCTACAGCAGTTTTTCTCATTCCGAGGTAGACAGGGCTTAAAGCCATCAGTGAGCGTGTTCCAGGACAGACTGGATTCCCATCCTCGTGTTGCTCTCAGTAGGAGCGGGGCGAGGGCGCAGCCTGCTCCTCATCCCTGACTAGCATCAAACCCACAGAGGAGCCACAGCCTTTCCTCTCCACATCCTGTTCTCCGCCAGGCCCTCCCTCCGGAGGCAGGCCGGTGTGATCTGTTTAAGTGTGTGAAGCGTGTGGACTGTATGTGTGCGTATATACTGCATGCGTGTGTGTGCACATGCGTGTGTATGTGCACATGCGTGTGCCTGCTGTGTTTCCCTTCTCCCTCCTCCTTCCTTCCCTCCCTCCCGCCCCTCCTACCCTCTCCCTCCCTCCTCTCCTCCCTCCTCCCTCTTGGAGGTGCATGGTAGTGATAAGAGATTATGATGGTATCGAGGAGCAGTGCATTACTGTATTGATTAGGCCAGAGCTCTCAGTGGTGTTAAAGCACCAGTGCTCTGATTGCCGGCACTTCTTCTGACAGGAATCCAATGGCACTGTCTCACTGCTGTCCTGCTAGGGGAGGGGGGGGGGGGGGGGTACTTGGGGGTGTGGTCGGGTGGGGCTTGTGTGTGTGTTTGGGGGCGGGGGGGGGTGAATATGTGTGAGTATTGCGCCTGTTCTGACTGCCTTTACACAAACACATTAAACACGCAAAACACACATCACCAACAGCAGTCACCACAGCCAGGCCAGTTGGACTGGACCTCCCGTCAGTAATGATGCTCCAGAATGGTGCACCATGCGTGCCAGTTAAGGAGCTGGAGTTGAGCTCTGGGTGTTTCTCAACGCATGTTATTGTTTGATGATAACTAGTTAAAACCAGACATAGAACATTATGAATACTGTTGTTTCTGGGAGGACTGCTGTGATTTACTTACTTTCCAAATGTACCCAGGAGACAACACATGCACACACACTCAAACACAGACACACACACTCATCTATGAACATCAGCAGCAGTCCTAGCCAGTGAGGCCTAGGAGGCGTCATTAGCTTGAGAAGGCTGTTGTGTTGTCAAGGCTACAGGGAAACAACAAAGGCCCAAGTGTGGCAAACTGTGTGCGTGTGTGTGTGTGTGTGTGCACGCGCGAGTGTTGTACGTGCATTGGCCTTCTAATTTGTGTACGCACAATATGTGTGTATGTGTAGAGTATCTTCCTATTGTATGTGTTCTGTAGGTGTTTGAATGTTTGCTTGGTAGAGGCTGAAGGTGTTGCCAGAGGGTCTTGTGGTAGACAGACAGACAAGCAGGCAGACAGGCACACAGTGAGACAGGTAGTCAGACAGACAGTATATAGGCGGGCAGACAGGCAGGCAGACAGACAGGCACACAGTCAGACAGGTAGTCAGACAGACAGGCAGGCAGACAGACAGGCACACAGTCAGACAGGTAGTCAGACAGACAGTATATAAGCGGGCAGACAGGCAGGCAGGCAGACAGACAGGCACACAGTCAGACAGGTAGTCAGACAGACAGTATATAGGCAGGCAGAAAGGCAGGTAGTCAGACAGACAGTATATAGGCAGGCAGACAGGCAGGTAGTCAGACAGACAGTATATAGGAAGGCAGACAGGCAGGTAGTCAGACAGACAGTATATAGGCAGGCAGACAGACAGGTAGTCAGACAAACAGTATATAGGCAGTCAGACAGGTAGTCAGACAGACAGTATATAGGCAGGCAGACAGACAGGTAGTCAGACAGACAGTATATAGGCAGGCAGACAGGCAGGTAGTCAGACAC
>NC_085030.1:15281409-15396409 GCF_963692335.1 Osmerus eperlanus
GGGGCTTCCTGGGTCATTCCCACCCTCTGGACTGTTGTGTCCGTATGGACACGCGTGTGTCTCTGCCCTGCGTCCTCCTGTCGCCTCTCCTCACCTTCGCGGACACGCGTGTGTCTCTGCCCTGCGTCCTCCTGTCGCCTCTCCTCACCTTCGCGGACACGCGTGTGTCTCTGCCCTGCGTCCTCCTGTCGCCTCTCCTCACCTTCGCGGACACGCGTGTGTCTCTGCCCTGCGTCCTCCTGTCGCCTCTCCTCACCTTCGCCTTCACGTGGCGTTCACACGCCAGCGAACACGCTGTCTACACGCCGTATCCGCGTCGCCGTTCGTCATCCGTCTGAGTGGCTCACAGAGCAGGATCCAGCCAGGCCGGATCAACGTCCGACACGTGAAACGCTGTCAGGCTATGTAGCCTTTCCTACATAACTTCTGTGCAGTGGCGTTACTTGTGTGATTGCCGTGTAGTTACATGTAACCTACACGTAGAGTGTAAGTACAGCGTCGTTCCTGTGGGTATAGCAGCGCAGCCACATGGTGGTGGATGTACGCTGCTGCGCCCCGGTCTGCCTGGCTGGCGTTCAGACAGAAGGCCCTCGTCAGTGTAATACCCTGGAGACCCCCAGCAGAGGGTCCCACAACACCAGCTCTCATCCCCAGAGCCCCTGGGTGACACCCCGCACACACACACTCACACCCCCTCACACACACCCCCCCTCCCCCTCCTCTGCTCTCCTCCGCGCTCCTGTGACTGTGGCTTCTTCCCCAGCTCCTCTCCACCTGCTCTGCTGCCACTCACTCACCCTTTCCTTTCCTCGTTCTCATTTGGTTTTCCTCTCCTCTCTTCTCCCATCTCCTTCGGTCCTTCTCTCCTTCCCTCCTCCCCTCCTCTCTCTCTCTCTCTCTCTCTCTCTCTCTCTCTCTCTCTCTCTCTCTCTCTCTCTCTCTCTCTCTCTCTCTCTCTCTCTCTCTCTCTCTCTTACTCTCTCTCTCTCCATCTCTCTCTCTCTCCATCTCTCTCTCTCTCTCTCTCTCTCCCAAAAGAGGCCACACACGTTTGTCCCTCTATTTAGCTTCGCCACACTCCATCAGCCGGCCCCATATTTATCTATTTATCCGCCCTGTTATTGTTATTAAGAGCCATCGCCGCGGCGACCCGCTGAGCTGCCGGCGAGAGACGGGAGCTTCCTCCTCGGGGCTGGAGAACAGCCTGCGGCCTCGGAGGGAGGGAGGGAGGGAGGGGGGGGGGAGGGGGGGGAATTAGACTGGGGAAATCCAATAAACAGATTCAGTGTGGGTCTAATAAGCCGGGGTTCTGAAGAGACTGATAGGAAGCACCAGAGGCAGTCTGAAAGTGTTAATGTGTTCCTCCCACCTCAGGGTGCTCCCCCATACACACACACACACACACACATACTGTCACACACACACACACACATACTGTCACACACACACACACACACACACATACTGTCACACACACACACACACACATACTGTCACACACACACACACACACACACACACACACACACATACTGTCACACACACACACACACACATACTGTCACACACACACACACACACACACATACTGTCACACACACACACACACACACACACACATACTGTCACACACACACACACATACTGTCACACATACACACACACACACACACACACATACTGTCACACACACACACACACACACACATACTGTCACACACACACACACACACACACATACTGTCACACATACACACACACACACACACATACTGTCACACACACACACACACACACACACACACACACACACACATACTGTCACACATACACACACACACACACACACACACATACTGTCACACACACACACACACACACACACATACTGTCACACACACACGTACTGTCACACACACACATACTGTCACACACACACACACACACACATACTGTCACACACACACACACATACTGTCACACATACACACACACCCACTGTCACACACACACACACATACTGTCACACATACACACACACACACATACTGTCACACATACACACACACACACACACACACACATACTGTCACACACACACATACTGTCACACATACACACGCACACACATACTGTCACACATACACACACACACTGTCACACACACACTCTCACACACATGGCACAGAGCCACCAGTAGTGATTTTGAGTGAAGGCCCTTGTGTAGTTCAAGCAGCCTGCAGTTAGCTTGTTGCTGTGGGCTGTTGGGAGCCCGACGAAGAAGGTAGCTGCTGAAAACACACACAGAGATGTCATGTATTCAGTTAGCACACTCTGTCATCCCAGACTGCGGGGGGGGGAGACGCTACAAGCTCTGAAATGTGCTAGCCTTGTGTGTCACATGGATGAGGAGGTTTGAAGGGGAGTGGGGCTCAGTGTTGAAGATAGGAACTGCAGACGTGAGTGTGTGTGTGTGTGTGTGTTTTTGTTTGGGAGTATATGCTTGAGTGAGTGTGTGAGTGTGTGTGTGTGTGTGTGTGACACAGGGCGTGTGTGGGGGTGAAAATGAGATGCAGACAGCTGTTTTCTTTAGGTTGTTTAGAAGGCACAGTGCTCCCCATTAAAGCTCCCCATTAAAGCTCATCTCTGACTTAAACTCTCCGAAACAATGATCACTCTTTAATGTGCTCTCGTTTTATAGCTCCAGCATAATATACGACTGGTTGTGTCGCATGTCGGCTTTTCAAATGCACTGAGGGGGATTTAACCGTCTGATCTGAGATTGGAACACTTCCCTGATACTGCTGTCGGTTTTTTGTGTTGTCGGTTTAATAAAAGTAGTAACTTGTAACTTAGTTTCACTGAATAAACTTATCAGCCCGAATGTCAAATCTTTGAATTTGATGAAGGATGCAAGTCTGTACTATAACCTTGTTTTAGATGACGTGATTATTTGAGGTTGCTTTGAGTAGAAGCCTATCTTACATCCTTGTGACGTATGAACTCACTTAAATACTCGACCATGAAGCTGTACCTATAACTGAAAAATAACAAATAAAATATCAAATGAATTAGTGATCAAATGCAGGACGTAAGTGCTGTAGGATGCAGGATGTATGGCACAGGATGTAAGTGCTGTAGGATGTAAGTGCTGTAGGATGTAAGTGCTGTAGGATGCAGGATGTATGGCACAGGATGTAAGTGCTGTAGGATGTAAGTGCTGTAGGATGCAGGATGCAGGATGTAGGATGCAGGATGCAGGATGCAGGATGTAGGATGTAGGATGCAGGATGTAGGATGCAGGATGTGCGGTGTGCAGTGTGGAGCTGACTTCAGGTGTTGTCTGCAGGAGGTGCTGTTGAAGCGGGCTGCAGACCTGGTGGAGGCTCTGTACGGGATGCCTCACAACAACCAGGTACGGACCTGCACACACACACACTGCACACACACACACTCTGCACACACACTGCACACACACACAGACACACACACTGCACACACACACTGCACACACACACACTATACACATTTCCAGAGACTTGTGACATTAGTTAAGAAAAAACATAGAAATAATGGCCGTCAGGAGAGAGACCGTCTGTAGAGGTGAGACAGGAGAGAGACCGTCTGTAGAGGTGAGACAGGAGAGAGACCGTCTGTACAGGTGAGACAGGAGAGAGACCGTCTGTAGAGGTGAGACAGGAGAGAGACCGTCTGTAGAGGTGAGACAGGAGAGAGGCCGTCTGTACAGGTGAGACAGGAGAGAGACCATCTGTACAGGTGAGACAGGAGAGAGACCATCTGTAGAGGTGAGACAGGAGAGAGACCGTCTGTAGAGGTGACACAGGAGAGAGACCGTCTGTAGAGGTGAGACAGGAGAGAGACCATCTGTAGAGGTGAGACAGGAGAGAGACCGTCTGTAGAGGTGAGACAGGAGAGAGACCATCTGTAGAGGTGAGACAGGAGAGAGACCGTCTGTAGAGGTGAGACAGGAGAGAGACCATCTGTAGAGGTGAGACAGGAGAGAGACCGTCTGTAGAGGTGAGACAGGAGAGAGACCATCTGTGAGGGGATTCTGGATCACCTCTAGACACGACATCAAACCAATTACAGAGATTGTTACAGCCCTTGAAAACGTGTGTTTTTGATAAATATACTGTAGATAAGGGTGATTACTTGCTTTTGGAGTCATTTTGTGTTTCTCATTATAACCGGGATCAAAGAATTCATGTAACAGACAAATAAAAACAGAATGTCAAACACACACATGAAAGAAATAAGGGTTTAATCTTCACCTTTCCTATTTGTCCTCCCTGTTTTCCCTCTCCTCTCTTTCCCCCCTTTCCTCACTCCCCCCTCTCCCCCTCCAGGAGATCATCCTGAAGCGGGCAGCAGACCTGACCGAGGCTCTGTACAGTGTCCCCCGCAGCCACAACCAGCTGCCCTCCCTGACGGGCGCGGCCGCCCACTCCGGCATGATGGGGGTGAACTCCTTCAGCAGCCAGCTGGCCGTCAACATCTCCGAGGCCTCACAGGCGGACCAGGGTGAGAGCTGCTGCTCTAACCTCCTCCAGGCAGCGTGTGTGTGTGACTGCTACACCTATACCCTGGGTGAGGTGGTGTGTGTCTGTGTGTCTGTGTGTGTGTGTGTGTGTGTGTGTGTGTCTGTGTGTGTGTCTGTGTCTGTGTGTGTCTGTGTGTGAGTGTGAGTGTGAGTGAGTTAGACTGCTACACCTATACCCTTGGTGAGGTGGTGTGTGTCTGTGTGTGTGTGTGTGTGTGTGTGTGTGTGTGTGTGAGTGAGTTAGACTGCTACACTTATACCCTTGGTGAGGTGGTGTGTGTCTGTGTGTGTCTGTGTGTGTGTGTGTGTGAGTGAGTTAGACTGCTACACCTATACCCTTGGTGAGGTGGTGTGTGTCTGTGTGTGTCTGTGTGTGAGTGTGTGTGAGTGAGTTAGACTGCTACACTTATACCCTTGGTGAGGTGGTGTGTGTGTGTGTGTGTGTGTGTGTGTGTGTGTGTGAGTGTGTGTGTGGGTGTGTGTGTGTGTGTGTGTGTGTGTGTGAGTGTGAGTGAGTTAGACTGCTACACTTATACCCTTGGTGAGGTGGTGTGTGTCTGTGTGTGTGTGTGTGTGTGTGTGTGTGTGTGTGTGAGTGTGAGTGAGTTAGACTGCTACACTTATACCCTTGGTGAGGTGGTGTGTGTGTGTGTGTGAGAGAGTTAGACTGCTCCACCTATACCCTAGGTGTGTGTGTGCGTGCATTTGGGTGTGTGTAAGCCACACCCCATAGCCTTGGTGGGGTGGTGTGTGTGTGTGTGTGTGTTACACCCGCTCTCTGTCACAAAGCATGAACAGCACTAAGGAAGGGGAGGTGCTAATGAGTTAGGAAACACAGAAGACATGTCATGAATAAAACACCAAGCTCACACACACTTTCACAAGGTTTCAAGGAACTGTGTGTGTGTGGGTGTGTTTATGTATATGCATATAGTCAGTGTGAGCATATTGTTGCCTGTGTGTCTGTCACTGTCGTTAACATCCTGTGTTTGACAGCAAATTTGCATGTGTTTACAGTACTGTGGTCTTCCAGACTACACACACACACACACACAGACGGATGTGTTTGGAAACGTGCCCTTTCTGAGGGGCGTAGGAATGAGGGATACACACAGATATACGGCCATGCATGTTTGTTTTGCAGATGAATCCTATTCTAGGTCCTTCTCTCGACCTGTCTGCAAGATAGCATGAACACACTGTAGATGGAAACCAGGCACATTCATGTATACACACTCACACACACACACCCCCCCACACACACACATATTCACACACAGAAACACACACTCCTGCACACCCCACACACTCCTGCACACCCCACACACACGTGCGCACACACACACAAAAAAACACACGCCAAACTGTGTTCACTCCCCTGACACCTCGCCATTTTAGTTCCCCCTCTCCTCTCCTCCCCCTCTCCTCTCCTCCCCTTCTCCTCTCCTCCTCCTCTCCTCCCCCTCTCCTCTCCTCCCCCTCTCCTCTCCTCCCCCTCTCCTCTCCTCTCCTCCCCCTCTCCTCTCCTCTCCTCCCCCTCTCCTCTCCTCCCCCTCTCCTCTCCTCTCCTCCCCCTCTCCTCTCCTGCCCTTCTCCTCCTCCCCTTCTCCTCCCCCTCTCCTCTCCTCCCCTTCTCCTTCCCCTCTCCTCTCCTCCCCCTCTCCTCTCCTCCCCCTCTCCTCCCCTTCTCCTCCCCCTCTCCTCTCCTCCCCTTCTCCTCCCCCTCTCCTCTCCTCCCCCTCTCCTCTCCTCCCTCTCTCCATTGTCTGTTTTTGACATCGCCGAGCAGAGAACACCTACAGGAATCCATGAGGTCATGGGAAAGCATGGAGGCTGGGGAGGAAATGGAGAATACCACAGGTTTACGTTCACAGTCACTGGAACTGCAGGCCAAGGGCCTGACTGGTTCACCCTCACTGTTACAGCGTGATGAAATACGTTATTCTTTACGTCTCCTTCAATTACGCGTTGAGATGAAATCATTAGGAAAAGCAGGCGGTTTACATGCAGGGGCCTCTCAAACACACAAGGTAGGGGTCCGCTCAGGCCTTCCTAACATACCACCACGGATCTGCTTTGTGTCACACTGTCTCCGTGCAAAAATATGATTTCAGCCGTCCTCTGGTGTTGGTTCCCATCTGAGGGCAGGCGCGGCACTCCTCACTGCCTGCCCGCCACGTCAGCGCCTGATTGGTGGATAGAGTTTCTAACTGGTTCCCTCAGGCCTGGCTGTCCTGTGTCTTTCAACCCAGCAGAGTGGTGTAGTTACCTGAACTTTCACCTCATACACCCCTTCCCTCTTCCCTCTCCTTCCTGCCCCACTTAATATCCTCTACCCCCTCCTTTCCTGCCTCCTTCCCCTCTTCTCCCTCCTCACCTCCTTCTCCTCGCCCCCCTCCCTCTCCTCAGCTGGTTGGCGTAGAGCTCTAGTGGTCCTCTGGCGTGACCTTTCACCCCATCCTTGCATGAGGCACCCATGTTCCTGCTGACCCGAAGGCACACTCCCAACATTCACAGTGTGCCAAGTAGAGCAGTGTTCCTTCCTCCCCCCCCCCCCCCCTCTCTCTCTCTCTCTCTCTCTCTCTCTCTCTCTCTCTCTCTCTCTCTCTCTCTCTCTCTCTCTATCTATCTCTTTCTTTCTCTCCCTCTCTCTCTCTCTCTCTATTTCTTTCTCTCCCTCTCTCTCTCTCTTTCTTTCTCTCCCTCTCTCTCTCCCCCTCTCTTATCCTGTTTCTCTCCCTTTCTCCCACCCTTTACCTCCCCCTCTTTTTTTCTTTTTCTCTCCCTTTCTTCCTCTCCATTTCATCCCCCCTCCCTCCCTTATCTCCCTCTCTCCAACTTCCTGGTTTGGGCCAACGCAATTCCCAGAAGGAGAACCGTTGCCTAGTCTCTGTCCTGGGATAAGGGGTGGGAGGGGGGCTGGGGGGGAGGGGGGCTGAGGGGGTTGCAGGCGATGGGAAACACATGTCAGTGAACACAGTGAAGGGAGAGGCAGAAAGGGACAATCCCCAGCAAAGCCTCAATGCTTCCCCTGCATAAGGGAACCAGCGACACACACACACACACACACACACACACACACACACTCCTCTTCATCAAGGGTGTAGGTGTAGCGTTTCTGTTTTAAGTGCTGAGGGAGATCATACCACTCAAAGACCCTTTCCTGGTTTCCCCAGCAAAACATACGACCCTCAATACACAATCATCGATTTCTCTCTTCCACTAAAGCTCTCTCTCCCTCCCTCCCCCCCCTCCCTCCCTCCCCCCCCTCCCTCCCTCCCCATGTCCAGGTTACTCCCGTAACTCCAACAGTGTGTCTCCTCGCGGCTACGTGCCTAGCTCCACCCCGCAGCAGTCCAACTACAACACCATCACGTCCACCATGAACGGGTACGGCGCGGGCATGACCAACCTGGGGGTCCCCGGGTCGCCCAGCTTCCTCAACGGATCCAGCGCCAACTCTCCCTACGCAAGTGAGTCTCTGACCCGCAAGAGGGGGCATAGTGAGTCTGTACCCTGCCCTGGGGCTCAGCAGGGGGGCATAGTGTGTCTGTACCCCGCCCTGGGGCTCAGCAGGGGGCATAGTGAGTCTGTACCCCGCCCTGGGGCTCAGCAGTGGGCATAGTGAGTCTGTACCCCGCCCTGGGGCTCAGCAGGGGGGCATAGTGAGTCTGTACCCCGCCCTGGGGCTCAGCAGGGGGCATAGTGAGTCTGTACCCCGCCCTGGGGCTCAGCAGGGGGGCACAGCCGAGCACCTCACCCCGTCTCAAGCCACCTGTTGTGCGGATCATTTCTCCATGGCAGGCGATGGGATGTCCAGATATGTAGATGGGGCTCAGTGTGGTTTTCTGAGGGGGCATGTGTGTGCTGGGACAGTCCTAGAGTAACCCCGAACAATGTTAAAACAATCCTAACCAGATGGCGGATTTACGTTATTGCCAAACTGTATATTTCAACCGTGACTTAGCAGCTAAACGTAAACAGTGACAGGACAGAGCTGGGTGACTGGGGTGTTGGTTACCTGCAGGAGGATAACCCCCAGGTTATCCCCTGCCTCAGCGTGGCAGCCTCGGCGTGGCAGCCTCGGCGTGGCAGCCTCGGCGTGGCAGCCTCGGCGTGGCAGCCTCGGCGTGGCAGCCTCGGCGTGGCAGCCTCGGCGTGGCAGCCTCGGCGTGGCAGCCTCGGCGTGGCAGCCTCGGCGTGGCAGCCTCGGCGTGGCAGCCTCGGCGTGGCAGCCTGGGTTATCTGTGGGACTGGTCTCAGGTCAGGGTTCATGATCGGGCTGAGGAGATGAAGGGAGGGGTGTGTTTAGTCTCTCTGCGCCACACAGACGTGGTTCCATGCACTACGCCGAACTTTGACTGTCCCCTCATTCATCTCCCTCATCGCTGTCCATCGCTAACCAACTAACACCCTCATCAAGCCATTCCTGCTCCGGTCTGACCTCACACAGCTGAACCAGAGACTCAACATCTCACGATAACTGTAAAGATGATGTGTACCTTACCGAAGCAAAACTGCACTGATTGTGTGATTCATATCATAATGCTCAAAAGCATTTCACTGTCCATTACATGGTTCCATTTTGAATATGATTTTCACCAACTGTGTATTTTGGGGGACTGGGAAGTAACATTTTAGAAATACAGGCTACATGTTTTGTGACAACTGTTTCACTGCACGTTTAGTAATGCTTCTAGAGTTATGTGATGTTAACAAACCCAGTAACCGTAGTAACACACCTAAGCCGTACAGTAGTAACAGCAACTTCAGCTGCCTTTTCCTTGACTAATACAAATTGGTGACCAAAACAATAATGGTAGAAGTGCGTGACAAACAGGAAGTCAGCTTGTGGTGGGGTGATTTCACTGTAGGCGCAGACGCTCTGTAGAAACACAGTTATTTCGGGAGAAAACCAGAACGGAAGTTGCTGCTGCCTTGGGTCAAAGGTACTGTCTTTGTCCACATCTGATTCGGGCCAACAAGTTATGGATCAACTTTGCAGATTTTTGCACCTTTTTCTGCTCCGAGCATGTGTCTCCAGCCCTCAGTCCTTCCCTATAGGCAGGCATCCATGTACCCCAGACCCCCCCATGCATGACCATGTTGCACCTCATCTCAGTCCATCCACTCACCAACCTCTGTGTGTCTGTCTGCCTGTCTGTTTCAGTCACTTCCTACAGCCCTCCGTTAGGATCTACTTCCTCTCCCTCCTCCTACTCCTCCTCCTCCTCCATCCCTCTCTTCTCCGCTGGACCCCTAGGCCCTTATTCATTCTCTCCTGTCCATATGATCTCTGCAGTCAAACAGAAGAGCGCCTTCGCCCCTGTCGTGCGGCCACAGACATCCCCGCCCCCCACCTGCACAACCACCAATGGCAGCAGCCTACAGGGTGAGCATCCCGCCCCTTTCCTGCCTCCCGGCCCCGCCCCCTTTCAGCTGAAAGAATATATAAAGGGTGCATTCCTTAGCTGAGAAACATGTAATGGTAAACTTTGTGCATCACGGCCGAACCACAGCGATAAGGCTGAGATAGGGGTAGGTCATGAGGTCAAAGTTGATCCATAACTTCTGGCTCTGTGGTGGAGATGAATTTGGGGATTTGTTTGGACCTACTCATATTCAAAACGTCAAAACCGAAATCATTATAACTCAGTTGCATTCTCTATCGTGTAATTCAGTTGCAGTTCGTCAGTTTATTTACGAGTGACGTATGCGTCACGATACGAATGATTGATCTTCGAAGCAGAGACGAGTGTTGACGTCACAACAGATCAAGATGTCTCAACGATGTTGTGCATTTTGGGTTGACTCTCAATGCGCTTGATACCGTCCGTAGCCTGTGTTTGAGTGATAATCGTTGTGTTTGTGTCTTTCAGCAATGGCAGGACTCATAGTCCCCCCTATGTGAAGAAGACATCCTGCCCTGGGAGTCCCAGCAACCCTGGCCCACAGAATCACTAACAAGCGCAGCTTGAATTTCCCCAACCTTGTGGACAGAACTCCCGCTTTTCCAGGAACCAGAACCGCAACACCACAAAATCCAGACCGCCACAGTTCCACAGAACTTTTCAACGTCGCTAAATTATGTTTGTATAGGTGCCCGTAGTCGACTTCATGGTCAGCTCCTTCTTTAACATCGGGGACAAGAGTGATCTTGCTTGTCCGAACCAGTAGCACGCTGATGAAAAGGTTAGCCAGTCTGAAAATATAGCAATGTGAATGATAGACTATGGTCTAATGGCAGGTATGGACACCTGGTTGTGTGAATATTGTCCCAGTTAACAAGGCTTATTTGCAAGGCCGAAGTTTCCTTAGACTGGATCCTCTTAAAAACTGGGCTACGACTCAGTTGAACCACTGTGAGTAGGAAAAACCAATGAGAATTGTCGACTACAGCTGATGTAAATGCAGAATCCAGGAACTATCTTTCTCTCTGTTAAATTTCAAACAATTAGTGTGACGTTGAACGGGAATCTAACCCTGACAATGTCAAGAAATTCTCTTCAAAGATCATTGATCTCTAACGTCAGTGTCTTTTAGCATTTTCTTTTGTGTACCATAGCTTTTAATGGTGTGTGTATTTAGCATATTTTGGAAGAAAATGCAGCGATTTTCTAATCTAATGACAGGTTTGGCGGAATTCTTCCGGAAAAGCAAATACAAATGTTATAATAACATTTGTTCACCAACGTTATCTCAGTAATGTCAGGCCAACTCCAGGGTTTGTTTTTGGGTGTCAACCATTTTTGAAATACAGTACAATAGTTGTACTTCCGGGTGTGTTGAGTGGTAGATTTTAACCAGAAATGCTTGCAGCAGTTTTAATCACGTTTAGGTACCAGATTTCTTGTTATTCTTCTGATTGTGCTTATTTTGTATGTATTTATAACGTATGTTTTGGGATTCCTTTTGTGATTTAGGCCTGAATGATAGTCTCAAATATATACGTAAACACATTTGATGTCTTAATACCTTTTAGATATTGTAAAAAGAGTGAACAAGTGAGAGGAAGAACCTTTTTGTAAAAACAAAAAAGTCTCGTCATGACATCATGGTCACCCTTGTTTTTGAAAGCAGGATCAACGCTCCACCACTTTTGTATAAAAAATAATAATTTTCCGATACTATATTTAACTTTTTGTATACAACATTTGTGTTTTTCCTCTTATTATTGTCCTTTGTGTATTATTGTGAATTGTGTATAATCAGTTATTTCTTAATGCACTATTTTAGTTGAGGCACTTATAAGAGCAATGCATCTTAAAAAACTTAAAAAAACTAAAAGACGAAGGGTAGTACAGATATGCACCCATGTGTTTTGTCATTATGGACTTGACCTTTCTGCCTGAAATTGCAATCTCCTTGTCATGTGAATTTGTATATTTCAGAAGCTAATCCATTCTTTTCTCCATTCCTTTTAGTTTTTTATTTGAAGGCATAGCCATCAGTTCTGTGGTTGAAGTTAAATATATGTTGTCCATCCTCACAATGGACACAAGTCTCTTCATTATGTTTCGATGAGGATGAATGTATAGTAAAAGACAAACCCGTACTCAAGTTAAAACCACTCATTTGTAAGGATCACTGATTTCAAGGAACCCTCCATTGATGTTAATGTTGTTGGTGGTGGTGTTATCGTCGTTGCACACAATCTGTATCATTTACTTATGCAATTGAGTTACTGTAATGCAAGCTATATTTCCACATCTCAGTGGAATGTTTTCAAAAAATAAAGACAAACTACATAATTGATGCCTTACAATAGACCATGCTCAAACACAATGCCTTTATTACTGTTATTTAAAGCATGAAGAACACTAAAATGATATTTTTTTATTTAGTAAAGGTTTCGATTGAAATTATTATGAAATTACTTTGGTATCCGAGGCCCGTCAGCCTATAAGGCGTAATGAATGTGTCTAGTCAGGGTTTCTTGGAGAAACGATTCCACCTGTGACCCCACATAGTCAGTCTTAAACATCACAATAGTGGTACATAATGTATCTGACTGTAAACAAATTATGTGTAGTGAGGTAAATCTCCATTGGGTGACATTACCTAGTCATAATATTATTATGAGGTAAAAGTCTGTTAGGCTTCGCTGGAAAAACCCATTTTGAATTATGAGAATGATATGTAGCTTTTAGAGCCCACTTGTACTCCTCACTAAACATCTGACTTCAATATTGTTGACCTCTAAGCCCATTTTGAATGAAAACATGGGAATTTCTCCCCAAGTTAAAACTTGGCCAACTGCTCACAATCCTTTCCTTCATCTCCATTCCTCATATCCTTTCCATCCACACACTGAATTTTCAAATAGCTTGCATTTTTTTATTTTTTTTGTCATAGTTGTAGAAAGCTTGCTTTTGCCGCCATGGTTTTCAGCAGATGTTTTTTAAAACTGCAAATTGTACTTTCTCAATGTTTGATTCAATGTGAAAGGGGGGATAGGTACTGCATCTTTGTGAAATATTAAATATATCATCAAATTATATCAAAGCACAATGTTTAATTAATGTCTTTAGAATACAACTGGAGAGATTTCCTCCAGCTGTCGTTTCCCTGTCTTTGACCATGCTGTACATACTGCATGTTTTTTTTCTGTGATCCAGTGCTTTTTGTACAGAAACAGTCTAATAAAGATTACATTTGGCTTGGATACTCTCGGGATATTTTAGAAACTGTATTGGCATCCTTCCACTCCATTAGGATCTTGGACGTTTAAACCTGATCATGAATCTCTAGAGGGACCAGCAGGACTAAGACCCTTTTTTTCCAATAAACTATCTAAATAAGTTCACCCTTGAAAATTGCTCATAAATCGATCTAACTAAAAGCCTTGGATCTTGAATCCGCAAAACAACACCTCTTGAGTTGACAGACATTGATCACAATCATCATTCTAGGTCTCACTTATAGAGGAAATACTTCTCGATGACTCACAGACAGGTTGCACAAACATTAGCTGAACATCATTTAGTCTGCAAGGAAAAGTCATGAAAATATGACTTATTCACACCTACAGTACAGTATTGCTGTTTTAAATGTGGTCCCACACACATTTTTGAGGGGTTAACTTGTCCTATTCTAAACAGTGAGATACGGTACATGAGTACTGTACTGAACAACACTTGGCTCAGCACAAGAAGAGTGTGTGTTGTTCCACTTCAGTTGCTTCAAAGGGGTCGTGAGCTGTAACAGGTTCCTTGGTAAGAGCAGCTCCAGTGGGACAGAGATAGAGTTGCCCTCCGCTCGCAGATAATTCTCTGTGATGCCTTCAAATCAGCGAAGGGCTTTATCCACTTTGCGGCTTCCAACAAGGAAGTCTGTTTTACATCCTACGCAGAGGTAGGAGGATCAGAACAACGGAAATCTGAGAGACGGAGGGAGTCGGCGGGAAGTTAAGTCTGCCGCCGACCAGGAGAGCATTCGGTGGCACAGCTTACCAGCTACCTCTCTTACAGTACCTAGCCGGCCAGAAACACTGTGAATGTAGAGATGCATGATCGCTTGTTAGTGAGGACTTTCCTGCCAAACCTTCCAAATCACCGCAGAAGAAAACCTTCTCCCAGAACTAAACCACTTCCCCTCTGCGTCGTAGCCAAAATACATCTAGGTTCTGCCAAGCGTGGGGGGGAAACTAGGCTGCCCAAGCTATAGAAAACATGGCCGCTGTCCCACAACAAGTGGTTCCTCACGTAGAGAAACTATTAACGGGTTTGACATTTTTGAGACAGAAAACTCAATAATACATAATCAAGGTTTCATCTGTAAAGATTTCATGGAAAACGGGTTCTGGTTCAGACTGAACCTGTAAACTCTTAAAGGTCATGTTATCCCGATCTCAACAAGGTTTGTTTCCCCCTGGTGATTTCTCTGGCAACACATCGAACTGGGATAAGCAAGACATGTGTGTGTGAAGGCAGGGAAAGATGGAATACTTAAGAAGCCCGATGAGATGATATAACACACTTTCCATCACTTGTGAAATCCTGACACAATGGCGATGATGCAATTGGCAACGTAAGACAGTTGCCAGTTTTGCTAAGACAATCGCAGAACACTGTACAGATGGACAGAATTTTTTTTTTTTTTTTTTTAAAGATGAAATCGACTTTGTCATGCAACACCCAGCATTTACATTTACAGTTGACATGCTGTAGCATAGCCTTCGGAGGACTTGTTGAAACAAGGTCAATCAGTGAAATGGGGGGAGGCGTTAAGGATGCTATGCAGGTGTGTTTTGTTAGGGAATGGGGGGGAGGGGGGTAGAATCAACTGACATAACGTCACTCAATCTCTCCATACATCTGCAAACGTTGAAGAATTAAACAATTTCCTCTGTGTTTATGATGTCATGGTGACTGTGCAGGCCTAGTTTGGAGGTCAGTGTGTGTGTGTGTGTGTGTGTGTGGGGGGGGGGGGGGGCATACACCGTAAGAAATAAAAGAAAAACGCTCAAGCTTTTTTCACGGAGCGACTGTAAGTCATCTCGCACAGGAAGTGCCTTGGGCCTCAGCCCTGTGATGACACCGGAGCCCTTCGCCAGCCCTGCGCAGTGGAGAGGTATGTAAATCACCGGTATAAAAGTTCAAGCTGGCCAGAGACTGTTCCTGGGAAGCGCAGGGGGCTGGAGGAGCTTGGGAAATTCGATGTAGGCCCATCAAAACCATGTGTTGCACAAGCCGTGAGGCTTTGTCAATAAAGTTCTCATATTTTAGTGGAGGGCTCGGCGATTTCCTCATCGTTAGGACGGAGTCTAAGTTGAGGGCTTGAGACTACAGTGACCACATGAGGCTGCTTAGATTATGGGATGTGACACAGCAGATCATATTAACAGATGTTCTAGCGTGTACTGGACTGTGGAGCCCATGTCTATTTTGGTCTGGGTGCGTACGTTTGCAGTCAGCCTGGCCCTTAGACCCTGGTCGGGGCTTTTGTCTTGGAGCAGACGAGTCCTCTGTGATGGATGTGTTGAGTTTTACGCCAATCATACTGTACCCCACATGATGGCATGTAAGGATCCGTAAGAGTTTCATTGATCAGGATGACCTTGTGTGACACATGATCAATACATCACTGGACTTGACTCCATTCACACACTGTCACAAAACTTTTAATATTCTTGGTCCATGTCAAGCAAAAATTCAAACTTTGCAAATACACAAACACACTCACACACATCAACACACTCACATACACGCACACACACACGGACACACGCGTTTCCAATTTCTTCACAAGATGTGACGAGTGTTACATGATCATACTCAGTGTGTCACTTGTTAAACTGTTGGATTCACAGCATGTGAGTGTCTATCAGTCAAAATACATTTGTAAATAATTAAGCGCACACAAATTCTGCAGATACGAAACTGTGTCCAAGATTTCAGCGTGAAGAAACAGCATACCAGTATTTACAAAATATTATGTTTATATACAGTACACACTATGTGTGCATGTGGATTATAGTATACAGTATACTGTAATATATACTGCATACCTATATACTATATACAGTGCAGAACATGCACTATATGTACACTGCAGGAAGGGGGGGGAGGGGGTTCATAATGTCATCATGTCAGTCAGTGACCCCTCAGAGTGAGTCTGGGCAACTCCCAGGGACCTCTGTACCTCTGTACGCCCCCCCCCCCTCGCTACCCCCGCCCTCCCAGGTCAGAAACTCAATCTCATACATATGTAGCAGACTGGAAGAAGCACTCGTCGTTTCAAGAGCTCAACCCCTGGAGATCCTGCCAGTCTCTCAACAGTTCCCAGGAACCATGTACTGTTCTGTGTGTGTGTGCAAGGGAGAGGGGAGCGAGGGGACCAGAAAGTATTTTGTTTTGTTTTGCTTTGACTCCCCCCCCCCCCCCGCCCCTCTCCCTTCTCCCTCCTCCCTCCCTGAGACCTCAGTGAGATGTTGGATGGTGTCTCGAAGACGAGCACCGTACAGAACACCACCCAGTGAAAGGGAAAAGCAAGGCACAAGAGTACACTTTACACCTGTTTCCCCTCGTCATCTGTCTTCATTTTTCTGGGGGAGGCAGGATGTTTAGCTTGGCTGTGACCTGTTCCATGACTTAATCCCTGGGTGCTATTGTTAAATTTTCGAGCAAAAAATAATGAAAACCAAATGTGGAGTGGGGACCTCGTTTTCGGTTTCAGGTCTGAGCTTTAACAATGTTACATTTCCAGCAATTCCAGGCCAAATAATTTACTTATGTTTCTCTTGTAATATTATGCCAAACATGAGATCTTTACTTTGTCAAATCTGGTAAGTATCAAACCAACTGTATCAATAGGAAAACAGTTTTAATAAGCATTCCCAGGCGAGGACCGAGAAACACCTCTCACCTGGAAGCTATTACAGCCGACAGGAAGTGGAGGCAGAGATCGAGTGCTTCCCAATAATATGTATCCCCCCGGAGAGCAGAAATATGTAGATTCATCATAAAACATTTCGGAGAGAAATGTAACATGGGATGGAAAATCAACAAAGACAGCTGGGCACCTATAGCCCTCCAAGATATTATCACACAAACATCTGCGTGCACGACGCCTACATTTCATCTACGGCATGAATTAATATCATCACTCTCGGCATGAATTAATATCATCGCTCTCGGTATTGATAATGTGAGAGTACAGTACACCATATCCCAGATGCGGAGCTATTTTTCTCCGTGGTTCAGAAACGTCTCGGTGATATTTGCACGGCTTGAATGATGGATCTAGACAGCATCCTCAGACGCGGTCGCAGCTGAGCCACGCAAGGAGGATCTCCCAAAGAAGACCGCCATTCCTTCTCCATTGAAATTCTTGAAGCACCCCTATCGTCATCATGATGGTCTCAAAGGCCAAAATCAGTGTTAATAAATCAATCCCCAGCTTGGGAGCACTCTCCATCGCTCCCTGAGCTGCTTGCTAAACAAATGGATTCAGCATGGCTAATGAGGACTGGGGAGGGAGAGGTAACTAATACCTTTAATGATCTCAACAGACAAAAAAATACTACCTCCTGCCAAAAGAAAGAGATGGAGTCCAAGCCAGGGAATGTTTTGGATAGCGGTGCCTGGTTGATCCCAAGACCAAAGGAACCTTCGACTTGAAAAGACGTTGAAACCGCAGAGGTGACGGCGTGAAGGCCTACTGCACGCTGACGACAGAGCTAACAGGTCCTGGAGATGTCAGCGATCCCCATTCAGCCTGACCGCATGAACGACAGCTGTAGAACGCTATAACCGAAGATGCCGTGTTCTGGCGATGAGGGCTCACTTTAGCATGAGAGGACATGCTTCACTTTGTTTTCAAGAAAAATATTTTTGGCCTTTGTCAGCTTTATTTTATTGATTGGACATTTGGAGAGAGACAGGAACGTAGGGACAGAGAGGGGGGGAATACATGCCGCGAATTAGCTGCGATGTTACACACGTTTTTACCCGGTAAGCTACAGAGCATTCTTTGTTTTTATTGTATTTCTAATGACTGAATGGAAATCTTTTTCCGAAGTCACGTAAGTCTGGAATCAGAACTAGCTCATCCAAACAGGTGCTCTGCACCAAAGAGGAAAAATAAACACGCAATAGTAAAACTACCTTTGGGCACTGTTGTAATGTGTCCTTCATGACTTAAACATGAATATTTATGATATGACCCAAAATAGAGGTGAGAAGGGTTAGCAGTTTTCTAACTTTAAGCCTATTGGGTAAATGTTTCAAGCGGTTCTAAGTGGCGATAAGTGAGAAGAATGGCAGGTAGGAGGCAGGCAGGTAGGAGTTTGGGTTCATACAGTATCCATAACCAACCTGCTGTACGTCCATCAGAGCTTTCAGTTGTCTCAGGAGAGCAGGTAGATCATGTAAAGAGTAAGTGTCAATCCAAGATGGCGCCGATGATGGCTGCCTCGGTCGTTAGGTGCGCTCTTTTTTGTCTTGTTTTGTCTGTTAATTCAGTGTTCAATTCAAGATTTCCGGGGTTCTCTAACTAGAGAAGTACTTCTAAACATCAGGACTACAACTCCTGTGGATTTATTTCCCACTTTTCTGCTTCCAGCGGCAGAATTAGTGGGAATTATAGTCAAAGCCCCCCTTAAACTGCTGAGAGCGGATCGTGACCCTGTGCTCTCTGGCAAAACGAAAGGCGGTGGTATTTGTTTTTACATTAACAGTGGCTGGTGTGAAGTGCACTGACTGGGACATGTTCACGACTGCTACCAATAGTCTGGATGAGCTCACAGAGGCTGTGACATCATACATCAGCTTCTGTGAGGACTGCTGTATACCAACACGCACCAGGGTAAGCTACAACAACGACAAACCCTGGTTTACAGCTAAACTCAGAAGGTTGAGGTCAGGGAAAGAGGCCGCGTTTAGGAGTGGGGACAAAGACAGTTTCAAGGAGTCGAAGATTCCTCTGTGCAAACTTTCATGGCGAATAAATCCCATTCTGATTCTGATTCTAAACCTGCAATATGGAGGGCACAAATTGATATTCTGAGGAGTCTGATCCTTAGACAGAAGGTCCATTATCCACTGCAAGCATTAGCCTTCACAAAGAATCTTACTCTGTAAAAGTAGCTAATTAGATAATTCAGCTGTTGCGATCTCATCATTTTGTGATGTTGGCGTTCCCTTACTAATGACAGGGGAAGTAATGGACCTTCAGAAATGACAACTGGACTCATTTGGACCATACGCATCCACTGTGATTAGAGTAAGAGTAAGCTCGGTCAAGACGTTCAGGTATTTAAGCAAAACATCATCCAAAAATCATAACAGCTGGGATGAAAAGGATCTAGTGAAGTTGCACATTGCAGTAAGATAGTTTAGCAGGCATGGAAACAAATTGTATTAATGCATGCCTAATGCATGTCCGCTGTATGTCTGTCTGCAAGTTTTACCTGGAAGACACTACCCAAACAGATGCAATATACAGTATTATAATTTTTTGTCCACATTCAGATTGGCATGCACTTTCTAGCCTATCCTATTTTACACTAATCACGGTAGATACATACTATGCAAGCAAAGTTGTAACCCTGACCCTACCATTAGTAAGTAAGAAAAGCATATGTGTTTGTGGCCACAGAGGATTTCCTAAAACCCGGAACACGCCTTTACACGCTTACACACCTGAATTTAATCACGTCATTATCACCAACCCACCCACGTGCAAACACCTGCTAGGTTTACAGAGTGTCATAAGTGTTGTTCCTGCTACTGGCCCAGCTACTTATTCAAACTGGGGAGTGGTGTAAGTAGCTCGTGCCATATCCGTAACATCCACGCAAGGTTTCTTTAACCCTTGTGTTATCTTCGGGTCATTCTGACCCATCAGTCATTGTGACCCACTGTCGTATTGCGACAAATTTACCTCATATAAAAACAAAGTGAAGCATTTTCTTTTAACTGTCGGGCTGTCTCAGACCCCCCACATTGGAATGGTTAAAAGAAAATTATTTGTATTTGTTTTTGTATTGGGTAAAATTGGGTAAACACAACGATGGTTCGTTATGAACCTTTGGGTCATGTGACCCGAAGGCAGCACGAGGGTTAACCTTGGTCGAGATGCCAGGGGATGACGCATTCAAACCTTTGCCTACTGTACTGTCTGTCTCTCCTGGTTGAAAAGTATTTACCTTTGGTGAGTATGAAATGCCTGTGTCCGACAGCCACAGTCACTGACGTTACTAACGTCACTACGTCACTAACGTCACGAAAACACGCGTGACTACCTGTAGCATAACATTCGTTTCGCATCTGTTAACTTGGGGGATAGCTAGGCTAACTATAGCTTTACTGCAAGGCAGCTGCAGGAACGCCACAAGCAAAGAGGCCAGGGTGAAAACAGTGGTGCTGCCCCTACATCTCTCCCTCAGAGGAACCCTGAAGATGCTTCCTTTCTGAGCTGGCCAAGACTCTTATTAAAACAACGCTCATAATTATCCTGGAATTCCAAAGCAGTGCTATACTCGTAATTAGGCCACACAGGAGCAGGCTTATAAAGAATGAATGTAATAAATAAGCTATTAGATCGGCAGTAAAAGTGCAGGAAATAAAATGTTTAAAAAAATTATATAAAAAAACAACGATGGAATTGAGTTTGGACTGATCTCATTGGCTCTTGATAAGCACTTAGAAAAGTTGTCTTGACTTCTTAATGCCCTTTTAATAATTTGACGGTTGGGTTTAGTGAATAGTTTTGCAATCATTTCTACCAATGTTTATAAGAAACCACAAGATACACGGTGTCTAAATGTTTTTACTTGTATTTCCTTTTCTAATTATGTGCTACTACAGGATTTTTTTTGTTCAAACTAACATCCACTGATGTCAAAGCCAAGGTAAATTCTTACAATCACGAATAATCTCAAATATTAGCATTCACTTGCCAGTGAGAGTTTCTGACCCTTTTTCTATCACAGTGTGTTTCTCCTGTATACACATTGGCCCCTAAAGACTTCCCAGAATCAAGCAGGAATGTCCATATTTTCACTCAAATACTCCAATACTTTAGTTTCCCACAATTCCATCAAGGCAGGGGATATGGTCTATTTTAATGCCTGCTTTGAAGTAAAAAGAATGATCATATCTATGAAAAGTATTAACTTCTCCAGAAGGAACCCTGTCGTTTTATTAGCTGTCATGTTACAGATTCGACCGCCTTCCCAGAGCAAGCAACACCAAAGTTAATGGCTAACAAAAGAAGTCAAAGGGAAAACTTGCCTGATTATGGCAATAACTCCAGCAGATACTAATTACCAGTGGCTGTAAAATAAGTCAAACTGGCCACACTAATGAGTACACTTGAGACCTAGGCCTATTGTTAAATTCCATTAAAGGGATATATTTCCCTCCTTTTTATTCAAATGGATTTTTTTTCCATAGCGTCAGTGTCATCTTGTCAAATATAACAATACAGATTTCGGTTTAAAGGTCATTATGCTGCAAAGTGAAATAGTAATGTGATTTTAAGCTTTAATTTACTGTAGAAAGTAAGGGATGCACGTTTATTAGACACTATATCTAACAAAGATTCATTAAGGTTCCCTTAGCCTAATTAAAACATTTGTTTAGCTGGCTTTGGGAATCAGTGCATATAGTGTTTGCAAAGAGAACTATGCGGAACATTTGTTTATTTACTTTTACCTGGCCAGTCGCAGGCCTGTTGTTTTTTCTAGTCGTGACTGTTACAACTTACCCTTACTCGAAAGCAGTAGTTAGAATGTTGTGACGTATCAAGATCTCGAAACTTCCCTGTACAGTAGGCCTACGCAACGACACTTGAGATGGAAGGTAGATCACGAGAGACGTTAACTGCCGCAATTTGGCAACGTTCCCTAACGTTGGTATCATCTCTCTATATGCAATCCGTCTATCGCGCGCCCGGGACTCCCGGGGCTTCTAAAGCCTGCAGGGTGAGCAGAATCTAATAAAACGCACTTGACGTTTTAATTGCATTTTCCTCATCAAGAAGTAATCTCCAAGATGGTTGTGGCATTTCTGTTGAGACCAATAAGGATGATATTATGATCAGTTATTCCTTTGATAAACATACCAGCACTCACTACATTGTAGATTGTGAGAATATTTCTTTAGTTTGGTGAGAATCCTTATGTTTGTGTGTGGGTGTGTTAGTGCACATTACATCACTTTAACTAAGATCTTCGGAATTGTTTTCGGATGAGTGCTTCTTCACCAAGTCACACAAATAATGACATCTTTAGTAAAATATCTTAATTGATATATGTTTGGTACAAATCGTCATTCACGTAGTGACAGTGAAACCTTTGCTCTTGTGTGGGAGAGGTTAGACAACTGAGATTTGTTGCTCGTAATGGTCCATCCCTGAAGTGTGACAATAGGATAATATGGCACGTAATGCGTTTCAATTAGCAGCTACATAAACATTACACGCTAAATGTGTTTTGTTCAATTCATTAGCCTACTTCTGACAATTCGTAAAGAACGGAGGTCATGTAAACTTTAGGCGCAGCTGTGATGCAGCCTACTCAGGAGTGAGCCTAGCGTGTGACATCAGCAATCTAGCGTGATTAGATACAGACCCCAAACTGAGCTGAAAGGCGCAAGAACTACTGTGATTCTGTTTTCAATCACACACACGCATGAGCACATACCTTAACGGACACACACACACACAGACGCACGCTGTGGAGAGACACAGGACGCTAGGCAGGGGTGGGGCTGAGCCCATAAGGGCGTTTATTTAAGCTAACTGAGAAAGATAACAAAAAGAATCTTCGGTCGAAGGCCACTTCCGCTTTCTCTGGCGGAATGAGTCTTTGGTACTTCAGGCGCGCACAAAGACGCACATGCACACACACGCATGCACACACATGCACACACACACATGCACGGACACACTCATGCACACAAACAGCGAAGGTCGGGTGCTATGCACACACACACAAAACAGTTGATACACACCAAGGGATCAACTGGCTTGTTTGCTTGAAATTCTCTGTACTTTCTGCATGTCCTCTTTCAATGAGCAACACCTTTTAACTGTCCCAGTGATCCGGTGTTGTTTGACGGCCTGAGTTCCAGGCAGAGTCAAACAAGGTCTCCTTCTCTTTTATCCATTGCCAACATTTTGTCCTCTGGCTCCATTACTTTAGAAGGGTACCCCGCCAAAGGCCTGGTGTGATGGAGGGGTTAAACGTGTGAACACTCGCCCTCCAGATCCCTGATGACTCAAACATAGAGGCAGAGAAGTCATTGGAACTAGACAACGATTTCTCTCTTTCCCTGATATTCAAATTTAGAGTTTGAATGGCAGATGAAAAAATACAAGATCTTTCAATTACGGCTTTTCTTAACCCTCCCCCCTCCCCCCTCCCCCCTCCCGAACATTTAAATTGGAAGTGATCTCTGAGGAAATGGATATCATTTTAATGACAGCCTCCATTCACGAAACCTCTCATTCTCTCCCCCAGTCACTCTCGTGGGGGGTGGAGGCCCCCCACCCCACTCCCCCCCCAACACACACACACTCACTTCAACCCAGAGGGGCCCTTCCCCATTCGTGTGGCCCTGGATCCATGTCCTTGAGGCCTGCATGAGGCCCAGGTGCCTCACGCAGAAAACGACTGGCACTCGACAGCAGTTCCTGTTGTCAGAGAGACGACTTTGAGCTGGCTCTTTTCAAGTGTCATAAAAACTTGGACTGGCATTTGTCACTATTGCAGTACGCATGTTGGTGGCAATTATGTGAAAGTGAAATTTTGGTGGCGAATGTCAAGTGAATGTTGTTGTAATGATATTTGTGTGTATGAGACCATGCTTTGTACTGGGTGGTGGGAGGTGTCAGGATGGTTTGGTAACAGTGTTGGTTAAATGCTAGGGGTGGGGGAAAAAATCGATTCACATTTGAATCGCGATTCAGTCTAGCGATTCAAATAGATTCACAAATGTAACACATTTGTGACCCCAAAAAATCGATCAGAATCGAATCGTGAGGTACCAAAAGATTCCCACCCCTAGTAAATGCCACCGGGTATTAACGGTTGTTTGCAAGGCTTATACATGCAGCTACAGTATGTTGAGTAAATGGTGTTAAGGCCCCGAACTACGGTACAATGATGATGAAATCAAGGCAATTGGTGTTTGCCTTTGTGAGTCTAATGAATGCGGACTAAACAGGAGACATGAAAGAGAATTCGAGATTGCATATCAAACGCATGAAGCCATCTCCCTTCATTTGTTTCTCTAAACCCCCTCCAAAAAATGTGCATGCTGGTTAATTGCAGATACAGATTGTGAACCATGTCATTTGCATTTGGGGGGGAAGTCTTTTTAGGTTGTAGAAACGTGTAAATAAATCCAAGAAGCTGATTTTCTCTCACCTGAGGGGCAACATAGTACAATCCCTTAATAGAGGCAAAAAAACATTTGATTTGGGACTAATCGCAAATTTCTCTGAACAACACTTTTAATATTTCAAACTCCTTAGCCGTATGCAAATAAGGACGGCAGTAATCGCATCATACATTAGGAAGTCGGAGCACACTGAACTGTTTTCAGGGAGCATCTTTTTTCATTGTGTAATTAGGGCCCAAATGTTAATGAATTATGCTAATTCCTAACAATTAGCATACGATATTGAAGACAATCAACAATTAGCATATGCTATGTTGCAGACAATCAGAAGCGCCCCCATTCCCATATGGACGCTACAGCTAATGTATAGAAAGAGGCCGGTGTGGTAGGGAGATCTGATTACTTGCGCTATCCACATTCTAATTACCTCTGCCTCGCATGCTCTCACTCTCGGCCCCTTGCTCTTGTTTTCCTCCAGGGGTCTGGACAACATCTTGCTCTCTCCCCCAGGTTTGGCCACCTGAGATGGGCATTGTGGTGGTGAGGAGGGGGGTGGGTATGCTGGCTGGGAGGTGCGAGCTGGCAGGGTACCTGTGCACCTGTGTTAGGAGATAATGCACCAGAATTCAAACTGTTGAGTCTTTCGCATCGTCAGTGTTTTGCATCAAGGTCGTGAACCGCACGCCACTGGCATGCGTCTGTGTTTGTCATTACCGCGGAAACCCGGAATGCCCAGTGTTGATGTGGTTCTAGCAATTTGGCATGTTCGCTAATGCTCGTTGAAGTTTGCTAACTCCAAATCGCTTGGACTTCCCCTGAAACATGGATATTTGTCAATCAAAGCATTTTCACGGCCAGTGACGTGGAGTCAGTTAACGCTGGTCAGACCACAATCCAAATCACACGACTTCAGTTAAGGTTCAAGTGCAGTATGGCAATAACAGAGGACTTTTCCTGGAACGTAAGCCCTAGAACAAGTCCAGCACAGTGTCACTACTCCAGTGGTGAGTACAGTGAGTCTATCTCTTCAGTCCTGACACCGCTGCCTGTCTAGAATCTCCAGACAGGTGCTTCACTCTGAGGGTTCTCTGGTCCCACACCTCCCCAGTCATTCCTGCAGATTCTGGCCCTGAGGGGCAGAGAGAGGCTGGCAGGGGGTTGGGGTAGGGGCAGAGGGCGGTCTGTAGGGTGCGTGCGGACAGGGGCCAGAGGGGGAGGCTAGGAGGGTGGGTGTGGACAGGGGGGTGAAATGGGCAGAGGGAGGCCAAGGCCCCCTGCTCCTGAGTCCATTTGGAACTCATTAAAGCGCCCTGACGGTGGCCAGGCACCAGTCTCCCCCCTCCTTCCTCCAGGGGCCGTGCCCTGTCTAAGCTCATTTACAGACTGTCCTTTCCCTCTGACAGTCTTCTAATTCGCCTTTGAATGTAGGTCACATTGATCTGGGCCCTGGGCCAAAGCTCACTCCCAACGGATCTCGCCAGCCCAGGCAGGCAGCTTGCCGATTCTCCTCATCCTCCTCATCCTCCTCTTCCTCCCCACTGCTCCAGCCTCCCCTCGCACCCTGGCTCCGTGGTCAAGCAGGAGGAGAGGAGGTTTGGCCCAGAAACAGACTGCAGCGTCGTGGGGGATAGGGGTGGGGGATCTGACGGAGGTCGATGAGTTTGGGAAGGTTTGTGAGGTAGTTAGGCTCTAAAAGAACAGGTTTCATTGTGGCAGGGGGGACATTACGTTACACTTAGTTTGCTAATTATTTACTAAGACGAGGGGAAGTGGAAGTTAACACTATTGTGAGCACATGCATCCATCCATCCATCCATCCATCCATCCATCCATCCATGCAAACAGGATCTGTTTCTTCCTGTGTATCTGGTGTTTGTGTGTGCCGTTCAGCTTTAGCCTCCAGCATCTTAGCCTTTTACTTCAGTGGTATGCAACAGTGTTCACTTCAGCGAACAGTCTCTCTAAGTCAAACCCCTGCTCAGTAATGTATAATCTCTGGGACAGAAATGTTCATCTGGGTGCCATGACAAGACATGCATCATCAGCTGTTTCTTATCAGCCAACATGGACAGGAAGGATTTTATCATCACCTGAGTTTGTCTAAATCTGGGTGATACAGGAGCTACTTGATTGGCTCTAATAAATAGCTCTTCAGAGGCAGTGAACCAATCACAGCCTGTCTCCGGGCTATCGTTTCTAGCAAAGGATGGCGACTCTGAAGATATAAGAGAAACAGCTGGAGATGACAAGTCTTCCCCTTTAAACTCTCCCTGTTTCACTTATTAATTCTCTCAGCAGATTGTGACGGTGAATTTATGCATCTTTCAGAAGCACCAACCCAAAAAGCATGGTTGCTTCACATCTCTCAAGAAGTGCATTTAAAAAAATTGAAGGTGTCCTGTGTTTTCTACACAGCACAAACAGCTGCATCAGTACAAGTGGCCCTGGGAGACCAAATTAAGCCACAGAATGTATATCTAATATACAACCCCACTAATGATACGTGTTAAAAAGAGGCAATATGTAGCCACAGCTTAAAAATTACACGGGTCATTACAACAAATTGAGACCAAGATTTATCTGCTGCCAACAAACCACATAATTTGTATTACCTGGTAATCATAGAGCCAGTATAATTAAATGTGAAAACAAAAAAATGAATGCAAGTGTTCTTTATGTGGCAGTTAAGAAGGTAAACCACAAGAGTATTATAGCTGTGTAAGACTGTGTATTGAGGAGTAATACATCAAGAAAGAGCGCCTGGCATTACCAGTACCAGTGTTTCACCTTTAACAAAACACTTTGTTAAAGTTGAAACCTGCTTTTTGTTCACTTATGACCCAGCTATGCAATCCACCCAGAAGATCAAGGAAGGATCTTGAACAGACTGTATGTTGTCCTGAGAAAGAAAAGGAGTTGGTCTAGCTAGTCATGTACCATCTTCATCCCATCCTGGCATGCTTGCCAAATGAGCCCTAAATATACCTACATCAGTAAAAGTGGAAGAGGGATTGCTGAAAAGTTAAAAGCGTAATAATTATTCTGTTGATATAATGTGGAAACCGTTCTTTCCTCCACCGTCAAGTGTATAGGATGGCAAACATCTGCATTTTAATCGATTTTATTCCTTCTCTCCCATGTCTTTCAACATCATTAACTTTATTGGATTGGACATTCCTGTTGCAAAAACAATTCAGCATAATCATTTGCAATGCAACTCCCCAGTGCAGATGCAAATCCTCTTGCTTCTCTTCCCAGCCTAGCAATTACTAAAGGAGCACAGATGCAGGCTATCCACCATCGGAATAAAGTAGATGCTGCAAATAATGTGATTACTCAGTCATTACATATTGGAGTGCATTCATTACGGGCAAGACTGGGTTCTGGGCATTGTTGACAATGCCTTGGCAATGCCCAAGTTGTAATAGGATGTCAAGAACATAATGCTTATAATCTCATCTCCGCAGTCCAAGACCCTGCCTTACTCACCTAGGGGTTCCAAATGAATACCGTTCATTTATTATGAGAGTTGAATGTTAATGTGTACGACTTGAAAAAAAAATATTTGTACGTCCTCGGGACAGACAGAGCCATCATGTGGAGCAGTTGGTGGACTTGAGAGGGTCGGAGGGCGAATTATGACGAATGTTCTCACATATTTCTTTGTTGGAGACTTGTCTGACAGTTTCCTAAAATATGATGCTCGAGGTAGTGTAATCTTTCAGTGTATGAAAGTGTAAGATTAATAATTGACCTATATGACTAATAATTAATAATATAAATATATATATATATATGTGTGTTCCTGATCCAGGCATGTACATTAACATACTGTATGTTCTTTAGGAAGGTTGGAATTGTAATGTTGTCTAAATTTTTTTTTTAAGTGTCAGCTTATTTGATCTGACAAAAGACAATAGATTGAGTTTAATTTAACATTTTAGTGCAATATGTTAATGTCGAAAGAAATAGGACTCATCTGTAAATGTGTTAAATTAAATTAAATGAAATAATACAATATTTGAAAGTGTAATTTTTAACACACATTAGCCTGGTAATTGAAACTGCAATCCAGGCAGCTTGTGTTAAATTAGATTGTGGCAAAATTGCACCTTTCGTTTGCCAAGGCTGACTGGGTCCTTGCATCAAATGAATTAAATTATTCCTGTAGCATATATATTATTAATCATCTATATTGATTTCTGAACTCCCAGACTGCTTGTGGATATGCAAATCTTGCCATGGCAATATCAGGACAGGTTCATTTGCATGGGAGCCCATTATTATTTCATAAGTAAATTTTAATGTGGACTCAATTAAAACTCAGGGAGTGGAACAGCTAAATTGGCCCAAGGTATGGGCTTCTAAGATTCATGAGCTGAGCTGGGATATATCAATTAGTAAAGATCAAACTTTGGCGTCTCTGTAGGGGGAAAAAATGCTGGAATTCAATCAGACTGACTTTGACTACTTCAATGAATTCTCCATCTGATTTCCTTTTGGGAAAGCGTCCAGGTTGCAATCAGAAAATCTGCCAAATTAAATTATTACCCATTAAATCCAACCTCTTAGTTACAGTGACAATGTTTAAAAAGAAGGTCAAACTTTGTACAACCTTGTATTTAACCTCAGTGTTATCATGTGAAATCACCATTTTAGAGAAGAGAACTTGATAGAGGAGTTTGATAATGGTCTAAAAACTGCTTTGCAGACATCAGTTTTATAGTGGATACAAAAACCTTTTACAGGTAACAGCTCTGCTATGTTGCAGGAGTTTGCAGTAACACAGTCCCAACAGTCCCACTTATTTGTTTGCCAGCAGACATTTTCCAGATTTACTGTTTCTAGGAGAGATGTTTAATACAGTATTACATGGTATTACTCTTGGATGGAGTGTTCAAATCCTCTGTGAATCAAGACTGGAAGTCGGATTATGGTTCCAGTATTGTAATACAGGTGGTCGATTTGAGAACAAAGCTATGCTTTATCTATCACTCCAACTCCCGTTTAATCTCTCCCCCTCTTCCCTGTCCCTCCCTGGTTCCTCGAGGGATGAGGATTTCCACAAGTGCAGTTCTCCGACAGAACTGTGGAGCCATCAAAGACACAGTGCCCAGCACGTGTCACTTCCTCCCCGGCGATGACAAGGTCACCCTCCTCCAATAGGAGGCCTCCCTCCTCTGAGACCCGCACGGCAACACAGTTTCACAAAGACTCGCTGGTCCGACCGCTCGACCAAGAACAAAAGGCAGCAGAATGCTACGATGCTAAAACAATACATCCCAACAGAGAAGCCGTGATAAGCTCTTCTTTCTTTCAATGGACTTCTAAGTGTCCTTGTGGTTTAAAAAAAAACACAACTGAGATACACTGTAATCAACAACCTATCCATTTCCTGTTAATCAGCAGCCTTTCCATGTGGCGTGTAGCTATCTCCAGCAGCAGAGTGGGCGTCGACACCAGGATAAACCTTCAAAACAGCAGAGGACGCCAGGCAGACCCCTTCACTTTTGTTAATGGCAGCCCTTTAATGTCTAGCTATCTGAGTCAGCCTATCAGCCTGCGCTTCCTGGTTGGGGTCTGTGTGTAGATTGGATGAGTCATGCTAGAGGATAATAAAGACAAGTGTTCCCCTATAAGAGAGCTTTGTCCCAACCTCTGCAGTCCTGCCGTCTCCTGTGGTCTGGAGTGATGTCGGTCTGAGGTTAAAAGTTTAATTTGCTCCTAAGCCGGCCCTCTGGACCTGAGAATGATTAAGAAGAAGTTTAGGCGTTAGTAAACAACACACTTTGCTGCTTGTACTGTTCATGAGACTCTGCAATACTTTAGCTTACATGAACTACCATCTAACACCACAGCAATGCCTACATTAAAAACGTATACACTTTACATTAAGGTTATATGAACTACCATATGACAACCTGGTAATACCTATTGTTACAACGTTGTAGGTACAGTACATAGGAGTTGCTATGTAGTTGGTAGTTCATATAACCTTAATATAAAGTGTTGGCCAAACGTTCTCCTCATACAGCCTGGCCGTGTAATGTCGACATCTTCATGAACAACGGTGACGGAGGCCTGGAGATTGGATTTGATTACCAGCTGCAGCCCACCTGGCCTGTTATCATCTCTGAAAGTTTCCTAAGTGCTCATAATCAACATGAAGTACAAGTGGCCTGACTTGATTAACTTGTCGGCCAGATTTGAACAATACGATAATAATAATAATAATACAACAATAGTGACCGGTATCCAACACAAACGCGCCGGCAGGTGTCCACACAGCGGTCCAAGCGTAAACATAAACTACACGGGCGTGCCTCGACAGCTGACTCTGGCGTCGTCATCCGTGAAAAGAAAAGAAAAAAAGCCGAATAGATTTGTTTGGCCTTTAAAATAGGCCAGGACGCAGACAGCCACGTCCCTCCCTGGTCTCCCAGGGCTCAGGTCTGGCGGGAGAGAAAACCATCTCCGTCGTTATTCCCACATCATTTGGAACATAAACGGTGGGACAGAGCCAACATAATCCCGAGGCTCCACTTCTGACCTCGCGTCGCCAATATCCAGTAACAGAAGACAGGAAGGGTTCGGCATTCCCCCCGTATGACGGCTCCGGTGATTTAACGCCGGTCCATAAACACACGTTATATAACAAGGATGACACATCGCCCCTGTATGAAGGCAGGTCAAGGATATGGACGAAAAAATAATGACATCTTGGATGAATTCTGATAGGGATATAGACGCTGGCTCTCTCAGGAGGAGTGATCTATGTTGTTTCAGCGGAGGTAGGATATGACCCCATCACTATGGGCAGGAATGTTCCCGATATCCGTCCACCTTGGACGAGTTAGTCCCTGGGGAGATGAATGTGCTAATGTATTCCAGATGGGAAAAGGCCCTGTACCAAGATGGACACATCCATCGTCACCACTTACCTCCAGGAACGCTGTACAACTGTAGACGATGTCCTCTTGAGTCATAACTCCGTCCTCGTGGAGGGACACTGCAGAGGGATTTGCGGAGACCAGACTTCAACCTGGTTTATGGAATTTCTTCTAAGAAATACTGTACAGTTCATGTTAGTTTATCCTTTCCACATTCTCTGAGGGGATAGAAGTGAAATGACATGTATTGAAAATAAATAAATACTTATATAGGTCAATATTTTTTTGCTACAGTGAAGCCTCATATATTCATACTGTTTATACATTTACCTTTTTTTAAATTGAATTCATTTAGCAGATGCTGTTGTTTTATCCAAAGCGACACAAATAGTGCATGTAGAGAGTACAGCACTTACATTTACATTTAGTCATTTAGCAGACGCTCTTATCCAGAGCGACTTACAGTAAGTACAGGGACATTCCCCCCGAGGCAAGTAGGGTGAAGTGCCTTGCCCAAAGACACAACGTCATCTGACACGGCCGGGAATCGAACTGGCAACCTTCTGATTACTAGCCCGCTTCCCTAACCGCTCAGCCACCTGACTCCCGCAGCATAAAATCAGGCATCAGAAGTCCGTAGTTTTAACATAATTTCGGGGTCAGAGTCAATGGAAGGTCTGTATTTGTCACACAGCATAAAATATAATGTCAGGTACCAGGTGAAGTGCAGCAATAACATCTCATCGGCACTGTGACATCATCAACAGCACAGCATCATATCTTCAGTGCCTCATCAAACTATTTTGTGGATGCAGTCTCTCTTGAGACAGTGATACTGTAGGTTTATACTAAGTCACTTTATATTGTTTATACTACACTTACCTTTCAGAAGCACCTACACATCCATGTCACCCGAGACCAAAAACAAACAAAAAACTTGTAATGTTTCATATTTACATAACCGGTGTTTGGGTTTGGCTTCTAAATATGTTTTACGGAAAATGTGACAACTGTTTTGTCATATCTTGCAGTCATGCATCTACTACAACCTAATTAACTAACTAGAATTACACAGAAATTACAGAAGTTTTTCACTGTTGAGAGATCATCAGGAAGCCCAAGCTGTCCTTTCATTTGTACTGAAGAATAACTTCAGAAGACAGTATAGCTGCAATGTTACCAGCTACAGAAGACAGTATAGCTGCAATGTTACCAGCTACAGAAGACAGTATAGCTGCAATGTTACCAGCCCAAACCTCACGTCTGCTGCAGTCAGCATGAAGTCACCGCGTGGTCTCAGGAGGATACTGAGTGGTATCTCCAACAGTAGGTCTCTTCTCATTCAATAGCTGTTGTTTCCTTAATTCAGGAGGCATGTGTTGACATTTGCCGTGTCAGTTTAATAGCATGCTATAACCGAGTGATTACAGGTCTGAGGTTAAGTTTGTTTAATAAATCTGTCAGATTGCGTCAATGTGACCGGTCTCAGTATGGTGAGACGCAGACTGATAAATATACATGAAAGGGAACACACACACACATGCACACACACAGACATGCATACACACACACATGCACACACACAGACATGCATACACACACACATGCACACACACAGACATGCATACACACACACATGCACACACTCACACGCATGCATACACTCCCAGTCAGACACACACACACACAGTTTTCTCACCCACATTGATAAATATGAGGCATCTCAACATGTGGTCTTAAAGCGAGGTGTTTATACTGATGTGCTGTTTCCCTCCTACCATCCAAGGTCTGGAAGCTCTTTCCCTCTGCCTCAGATGTGTGTGGGGGGTGTGTGTGTGTGGGGGGGGGAGGGGGGTATGTGTGTGTGTGTGTGGGTTCGGGGGGGTATGTGTGTGGCGGGGTATGTGTGTGTGTGTGTGGGGGGGGGGGGTATGTGTGTGGGTGGGGGGGGTATGTGTGTGGGGGGGGGAAGGGGGTATGTGTGTGTGGGGGGGGTATGTGTGTGGGTGGGGGGGTATGTGTGTGGGTGGGGGGGTATGTGTGTGTGGGGGGGGGGGTATGTGTGTGGGTGGGGGGGGTATGTGCGTGTGTGTGGGGGGTATATGTGTGGGTGGGGGGGTATGTGTGTGTGTGGGGGGGGTATGTGTGTGGGGGGGGGGGGTATGTGTGTGTGTGGGGGGGGGTATGTGTGTGGGTGGGGGGGTATGTGCGTGTGTGGGGGTCCAATCCGTCAAAGACGCTTCTGCAGGGCCACACACCACCAGGGTACTGGATCCCTCTGGAGCAAACCGCAACAGCACCAGGAATCATCATCAAGATAATCTGGACATCGCCTGCATGGATAATCCCTAATCCACCCCACACAGACACACACTGGGTCATCCTGGAGGAAACAGAACATTCCGTTAGTTTGCCAGGATGTTAACGGAGCTTCTATCTCACGGGGGGTAGCAAGAAGCGACTACCAGCCAGACCAGACCCTCACGTTATATTTGGTGCTGAGGTAAAACTTTACAGTCTAATTTGACATGGCAACAGCTCTGAGGGGATCCTGAGCAGTTTCTTTACTAGCAGAATGGTAATCCCAGAACAGAAAAGAAAGAAGAAGGGAAAAAAAAAGTGTGCCTCTGTTCTTGGAACGGAGTCGAGTTTCACGGGAGGCTTGAAGTGGACGGCTTCTCCTGGCACACATGGAGGAGTCAGGACGTCCACGCTCATGGAAGGACAATAAGGAAAAGCCCATGTATAGTCCATTAATTTCTCTTTTTTTTCTATAAGTAAACTTTAAGTATTCGTGAAATGAGCACTAAAGCCTCTTTAACAGTGTTTTCACAGCTGGCTGGAGCCTTCTCACTGCTCTGCAATAAAGGCCCTTCCTGAATGAACATTAACATGGGAAGCCAGTAACATCATACTTGGCAGTCCTGCCTCTCTCCTAAACACCTAGTGAACCCAGCACATAGCCTGGACCTGCTGGAAAAAAACAAACCTGCAAACCGTTCACTCACTAGTAGCCCCCGACATTTAACTGGTGACATATGGATATTTAATCAGAGACGCCCCTTTCCTCTCTTTCTCCCATCCACTCACTACTCCCCTCCCCTCCTTTCCCGCCATCCTGACCCTCCCTCGCTCTCTCTTCCTCTCTCTTTCCCTCACTCTCTCCCTCCCTCTCAGCCCCTCCACCCCCCTCCCTCTCCCCTCCTCTCCCTGGCTCTGCATGATCCTGATAGAGAGGTGATGTGTCCGGGCTCTGGGACATGCTCTGCAGAGGAAGGTTCTGGGCTCCTGGATTGATGGTCTGGACTGTTAACAGTCGTGTAAAACACTGCGGAGTCGCCCTGGCAACTGGAGACACCATGGGAGGTTTTACGGCTCGCCGAGATCACATGACACCAAGGCAAGATGGCGGACGGGGTCCTGGGTTTTTCTGTGTAAGACTCAAGTTACTGGCCAGTCTGTTTGTAAAACAGACTCATTTAGAGGCACTGTAATTATTTATTTATTGGTGAGTTGTGGGTTTATATAATAGGTCATTATCTGCTTAGTAATAAAACATTTAAGGTGATATTAATGACCAAATATAAACAGCTCAGCTGGAACGGCTTAATTGGCCAAATGAGAGTTCAGTGTTTCCGTCCTACAGTCTCCCTCTCACATTCATCTCTCATCTGCAGGTCATCTTCAGGTTGTTGAACTTTAACCCCATTTGACCCCTGATGACCTCTCAGCTGACTGATCGATAAGGTTCCACAGTATTAGAGGTAAGGTCAGAGGTCACGGCAAACACTCAGGGCGCTCCACAAGAGCATACAAGAGAAAGCACAGAAATAATAAGATACCAAAACTTTATCCATAGTTGCACGTTAAAGTCCAAACGAAACCAGAAGAGACCTTGGAGGACGGTTTAAGTTTTCACTGCTTCTTTTCATTTTCTGCTCTGAATCTTGTCTCTCAGCGTGGGTCCTTTACAGGGGGAACCCCTCACCCCCTCTCCCCTGCCTCCCCCCTGCCTCCCCCCCCCCTCTCTGTTACTGTACACCCCCTCCAGATGGCTGAGAGTGATTATACCTGTCCAACCCAATATCTACCTGTGTCCATCTCCTCCGCCTCGGCCGTAAAGCCTAACCCTGTTCCCGTTCACGGCGCCAAGAGAAACAGTCGCCGTGGGCATTTGTGATTAATATCCGCACAGTGCCGACTGCGTTGCTGATGGCCCAGGTTTCCACTCGGTTACTTTGCGCACAGAGATGTTGGGGTTAATCTGTGATTAATAAAATGGGTGACAAAACGTGACACAAATGCTCAGAGGAGGGGAGGGGGGAGGTAGAGAGAGGGGATAGGTGGGGGAGAAGGGGGAGAGGAGGGATATTAGTCTGGACGGCTTCAGGTTGTCAGGGCTTACTGTTGGTCCAGGGTGGTGCCCATGTGCCCATCGGGAGGTGGATCAGGGTCTCACTGGAAAACAGCTGTGTGTGTGTGAGGGTTGTTCTTGCTATGTGTCTGTGTGTGTATGTGTGTGTGTGAGAGAGAGAGAGCGATCAGGTCTTTCTGGCTGTGTGTGAGATTTGTTCTGTATGTACTTGTGTGTGTTATTATGTCTGTGTGTGTGTGTGTGTGTGTGACAGAGTTGTGGAGAGTGCTACTGTGGTAGCAGGAACGTTTGGATCTAAACGTGACGAGAGAGTTTTTGAGTTCTTTGTGTGTGTGTGTGTGTGTGTGTGTGTGTGAGAGAGAGAGAGAGATCTGTGTGTGTGGGTATGTGTGTGGTCTTCTACGTGTGTGTGTGTGTGTGTGTGTGTGTGTCTGTCAGGGTGCCAGTGTGGAGCAGGTATAGTGTTGAGGGGGACAGCTTCAGTGTGTGTGTCTGAGCAGCACTGAGAGCTCCAGCGCCTGGCAGGCCTGCAGGTACCATAGCAACCAGAGAGGCCTCAGGACTGCCAACTGGCCTCTTTCCACCGGACACACACACACACACAGGTACACACACGCAGGTACACACACACACACACACACACAGGTACACGCACACACATGAGAACACGCACAGACACACATGCACACACACACATACAGACACACACACGCACACACACGTGAACACACACAGACACACATACAGACACACGTGCACATACACACATACAGACACACACACATACACAGTCATACAGTACATACACACACATGCACATACACATGCACACACGTGCACACTCGTGTACACACATACGTGAAAACCCACACACATAAAGTGGGTACATCCCATACAGTAGGATTGTATTATGTTGGCGACGGCATTTAAATAACTGTGGATCGACTGCTGTGAACTGTGACGCTGACCAATTAAAATGAAACATGAATAGTTTGGAGTTTGGAGAGGAGAAAAACGGGGGGGTGGGGGAGGGGGGGGTTGCTTACACTCTGGGTCTGGTTCACAGAGAAAAATCCATGAGATTTACATCTGAGGAAATCATATATGGGCAAGTTATGATGATGAGGTGTGACTTGACGCTCCAGTCGGAGAAAAAGAGCTCCTTATGAGGCAGAGAACAGGGGGAGATATATCTAATCTGAGAGGAGGGGAAGTGGAAAACATAACTGCACACACGCCTGATTGGCATATCAGGCTCAGTCAGTGACGGGGGTAACAGGACGGTGGGGGGGGGAAGGGGGAGGAGGGGTGTGTGGGAAGGTGGTGAGGTGGAGGGTGGGGAGGGGGGGTGAGGAGGGTGAGGAGGGGTGTGTGGGAAGGTGGTGAGGTGGAGGGTGGGGAGGGGGGGGGGAGGGGGGGGGGTGAGGAGGGGTGTGTGGGAAGGTGGTGAGGTGGAGGGTGGGGAGGGGGGGGGGGAGGGGGGGGGGTGAGGAGGGGTGTGTGGGAAGGTGGTGAGGTGGAGGGTGGGGAGGGGGGGGGGGAGGGGGGGGGGGTGAGGAGGGGTGTGTGGGAAGGTGGTGAGGTGGAGGGTGGGGAGGGGGGGGGGGGGGGGGGGTGAGGAGGGGTGTGTGGGAAGGTGGTGAGGTGGAGGGTGGGGAGGGGGGGGGGGGTGAGGAGGGGTGTGTGGGAAGGTGGTGAGGTGGAGGGTGGGGAGGGGGGGGGGGGGGGGGTGAGGAGGGGTGTGTGGGAAGGTGGTGAGGTGGAGGGTGGGGATGGGGGGGTGAGGAGGGGTGTGTGGGAAGGTGGTGAGGTGGAGGGTGGGGAGGGGGGGGTGGGGATGGGGGGGTGAGGAGGGGTGTGTGGGAAGGTGGTGAGGTGGAGGGTGGGGAGGGGGGGGTGGGGATGGGGGGGTGAGGAGGGGTGTGTGGGAAGGTGGTGAGGTGGAGGGTGGGGAGGGGGGGGTGGGGATGGGGGGGTGAGGAGGGGTGTGTGGGAAGGTGGTGAGGGTAGGAAGCAAGGTGAGGAAGGTTGTGGGGGGAAGTGAGGGTGTTGAGGAGGGAGAGGATGGTGGGGAGGCCTGGGGGGGGGAGGGATGGTCTGTCTGGGCCGCAGATGGGACCAGCTCCCCACCGGGTCACCCTGGAGCTGCAGTCTGGTGTCTGAGAGGGACTGAGACAGCCTCCATGACCACGCAGCTTTGTGGTGGCTTTGGCTGCGCGGTAAATCACGGCTGGAGGTGATAGAGGGGGTGGGAGCCAAGCCTTGCACTACTGAACTCTGTCCCTGGGACCTCCACTGGGGTGAGGTGCTACCCACACACACACACACACACACACAGCCACACCTACCCTCACAGCCATCCACGCACACACACTCTCTCACATACCATACACGGTACGATACACACATCATACAAACACACAAGCACACACACTCACACACACACAAACCTTTTTACACTCTGGCACGATGCACTGAACGAACCTTTACTTGTCTTTAATAAAAAAAGACATTTTTACTCTATCATTGACTATTACAGCATGTGAATCTTCAGTGAATTCATCCTCCGTTTTTTTACAAGTGGCCTCTCCAGCGGTATCGTACAGCATTCAGCTTGAGCAGAAATAGAAGTGTGGAGAGGTATTAAATGTTGCTTTGATAACCTTGGTTGTGTCTTATCACATTCGCCATGACATCGCTGGTGCCTAGCGTTCAGCTGGACAAACAAGACTGCTCTCCACAGCCCGGAGCCAGGAGCCCCAGGGACCAACAGCACAAAGTAACTAAAACAACAGTCACTCAGACACCAACACTTTCAAAATCACACATCACATGTGCTGTCTGTCTTCGTGTTTAGCCAGGGAAAATTGAACCCAAATGCTCTCCAGTGGCACAGTTTACTAACACACTAAAAGCAAGTTCACTTTAGGCGTTGTGATGATAAATTGTGTTTAACTGTAATGACGCACAGTTATTTTTCTCTGTAACAATACATCAAAACATATAGCAACAAGTATGACGTACTGTGGGAGTCTTCTCACCCTGTCTGTTCTGCGTGCATCCTATCCTCTTGAGTAATGATTGTTGGTTGCTGTGTTTCATAAACATTCTGTGTACCTTTGTTTTAATATAGATCTATGTAAATTATTCACGATAATGCCAGGGGCTTCTTGTCAGAGTTTTGTGTGTTTCTTGGAGGGATGATGCAAGTGTTTCAATTACTTGCACCACTGTGAGGTAATTTGGACATTATGAGAAAAAAACTTTTTGGCTCATGGAAATCAATAACAAATATACTCCAACTAAAATAATAGCTAAAAGCTCTAATAAACTATTTTAATAAGCCAATATAGGAAGAAGAAAACCCACAGTCCATATGCTTCTCACAGCATGGATCACTGTGTAAGAACTTCATGAAAGCTGTCAGAAAAAAACACAGATTTGGAGCCTCACAGGACTTCTGTCAAGTTAACTTTGACTGAAGTCAATTCTACGAAATAGTGAGATCACAATCATTTTTCTGACTCACAAATTCACAGTTCAATCCAGTGTTCAATGGAATTTCTTATATTTGTTTGGGGTAAAAAACGGTATTATCCACCTTCACTGGAAGACTAACAGCAAGTAAACAAAACTAGATGTGTTTGTAAATGCCAGAGACAGGTAGGACACCAACTCTGACAACAACCAGCGCAGGAGGTGTAATGAACGTGTTGAATCAGTACTAATCTGATATGATTCAACATTTCCAAGACTCATTAATAAATAAATAATTTGCCCCCAAACAAAAAATGTATTATTAAATCTGTCATCCATCAAAATGTCTTTTGGCCCTGAAACTGAGAACCACATTCTAATGACAGTTTGTTGAGTTAAAAATAGTGTGTGTTTTGGGGGCAGGGAGGGAAAGTGTGTGTGAAGCCCCTCAATCACAACGAATATTACACGTATGGTATATAAAAATTTGCATTTAATAATTTCACTTTACTTCATTGTGTTTTGAGTCATTTTTCTTTTTATTAAAAGTTGAGGTACTGAGTACATTTTTTCACTCAAGTAAAAAATAGTGTGTGCTCTGACATTTACTTAAGTAACAAAGTAGCCATTACTGTTTTAGAGTCACGCTGGTAACTGGACCTCATCATATTAATACATTAATACAAAAATACACTATAGACCCTCATTCACCAGGAATCCTTTTTGACACAGACAATTTCGAACATCTCCCTCATATATGCGTAGAAACAGTGTAACAACAGTGTAATAACAACAAAATAACAGTGTAATAACAGTTTAATAACAGTGTACAAAGTGTAATAACAGTGTAACATGAGTATAACAACGGTGTAACAACTGTATAAGGGCAGTGTAACAACAGTGTAACAACAGTGCAGAGATGGCATACATTTTGAAGTTATACATTTTGTACAGAGTTTGCACATCACGTGCTTCCCATGCCACTGTGACAGGCGCTGTTGTGGGAATTGGTGGTTGATGGTTTTTCCTTTAAGGAGTGAGGCTGACATGTCAAACTTTGCCTTCTTCACCGGAGCAGGGAAGATGTGAGAGCAGCTGTTGAGAAGTGGGGATCAAGATCCTGCGTGCTTTTCATGTGTCAGCAATCACAGTACCAACTGTGTTATTTCGCTGCAGGGCTCTTGGAATCTTTTTACCGTTTAAGTGAGTCTGGAAATATGCCCGGAGATTTGAAACTATAAACACATTAAGGAATGTGTGCTTTTTGCTTTTCCTGTGGAGAAATATACTTTTCAAACAATGTCATGCCTCACGTCCAGAATTCTAGTTTTTCTTGTGTTGACACACGACAACGAAGTTTGTTAAGGAAACACACCCCACCCCGCTGGTCTCGTTTCTAGCGCGATGCGTTCGACAGACAGGGCAGTGCTACCAGTTCACCCCCAGGGTTTGAACCTGACAGATCTAGATAGATATAAGTTCACGTCAAATTGACGACCTGTGGCTATCAGGAGACCTCGGCAACTAAGCGAAACACAAGACGCAGGCTGTCGGAAAATAAAAGAGCTGACACTTTTGAAATGTACGTTTGGATCATATAATTTAATTTGACTCGCATATCAGTTTAACCGGCAGACTTCCACGTGGACCTGAGTGCATGAGGGGAGACCACAGCTCTAATCCTATTGTCAATCTCTCGGTTTGACGTAGCCTAAATGGGATTTCTCAAAAGGACTGCTTAACCCTAAATCTAATGGGACCCATTGGACAAGCTAATTCCACTATTGACATATTGCCAATCAAACTGACTCATATAGAATATGGCCCTGCATACTAAGTACTGTGTATACTGTACATGGGATAGCACGTGAGACAGGAATGCAAGAACGTTTTCAAAACGACTAATCAGACATTGCATCCTGGTTCAATGACGTGAAATATAAATCACCCTCCATTTGCTAGATTTTTTCTTGCTATTTTACAGTACATTTGCTTTGTATTAATTCGGCAAGGATCAGAAGTGCAGAGTTCTAACCGTGTATCGTGGTCAGCGTCAAGGAACGGTCTTTGGCCACATCGTTAAGGAACCACATCTCAGCTCCCAGGCGGCGCTGGGAACAAAACTTACACTTTAAAGAACTACACTTTAAACCTTAGCATCTGCGTACAACACAGTGGTGTAGACGATGAGACATGTACAGAGAAAGACAGTCCCCCCCAAAATTTTAACAAATTAACAAAGCAAGTCCTTGTTGACCTGATCTATTTGGGTCAGGTTGGGCAGTGATACCGATAAAGTAGTCCTCCTTTAAAAAAAGATGTTCTCGTTCAGTGGAGCATGGGAGCCTTAGGTGTCTGTGTGAGGGTTTTGCCCAGAATAACTTCTTCTGGAAAGTTGCTCTGGTTCTTGTCCCAGTTTCATGTCCTCCCATGTCAGGATTTTATGTTAGTAAGAATTTACGTTCTATACCAGCATGTGAACGGCACTTTTACGTGCTATACCAGCATGAGAACAGCACTGTTTCAGTCTATACCAGCTCCTTCAAGTGCAGTTGCCTGGCCAGTAAATAAACTGAAGATGGACTGTTTCTATCTTGCATTTCCAGCAAACACAAGCAGGAAATCAGACTTAAACTGAATTCAGTTGGCATGGAGGTGAGAAACCAACTTTACTCACAGCTTGATCAACTGTCAAAAGACTGTTGGAAATTAATTACATTTTCTATGTAAGACAAGTGTTGGGGGTGAGAGAGCAATAATTACTGTTTAATGTAATACACACAACTGCTTTGATATGGTTTCAGTGTTTGTTTTTGTTCAGTTAAATCATCTATTAATAGTATACAGCGAAGATGTCATTGAATTTTACTTTTTACGTTAAAAAAAGTATGTTTCGGTTTTGTCTCCCTTTTTATGAAAGCATGTTGGCATGGTAACTAAAAGTGCCTGACAAAAGCTCCTTGACTACATACTTCAGAATGTGTTGGTTTTAGAACGAGAACACAGCTCAAAGTGTGCAGTAAACATGCATCCTTTCAAAACTGTTATTACAATCTCTCTTAAAACCAAAAATGATGTGACTTAAATATATAGAGAGCCTGGTTTTAGTGTAAAGGCATTATATATTACCTCTTAGGTAGAACTCTCAGCATCATTTTTCGATTAACAAAGTAGTCTATGGCATCAGTATTTGACGAAACTGGACCGGACCATAACCATTACCCTTTGGCATCAGTATTTGATGCATAAGGTCTCCCTTACCCTATCCATAACCCTAATCATAACCCTAACCTTCCGCATCAATATAGTACTCAAAGGGCTGCCCAAGAACTGTCAAAATATGATGAGTAATAATAAGAACGTGTTGATGTATATATATATATATATATATAACTAAAGGTTGTTGCTATTGAAAAGCACAGTGAATCCACATGGTCAAAATAAAATGTGTCCATGTCATGGTTACAGTCCTCCAAAGGGACTTTCCTGAACATTTTATCAAAGAAAATCTATGAGTCTGGTGTATGAAAACACGAGATGAGATGTTATTGAACAGTCTCACTTGATGAGACGTCCTTGCTCTCAGACAGTCTGAACCCCCCTTGACATTCCGTCTCCTCTCAGCCGTAGGTCTGACAGGAAGTGAATCCTGCTAAGAAAGAACCCCTCTGGACCCGGATTCAAATATGAAGACCACAGGATATTAAAGTCAAGGTAAACGTGTTTGATGAAAACTTTTTGTTAAACCTGGAACGTAAACTTTTTTTTTTTCTTTACGAACTCCGTTCTCTACGCTGCAGTTTCTTCTTCAACCTTCACAGCAGGCCACATCAAAGCAACATCAGACAAGCCCCGCAGGTCACCACGGTAACACGTGCGTAGCCCCGCAGGTCACCAAGGTAACACGTGCGTCCGTGTGCCGAAAGGTTACGCCGTGGAGTCCTGACTGGTGCGTATAACAGACGCAACACACACACATACACACACATACACACACACATACATACACACAACACACACAAACACACACACACACATACACACACACACACACACGCATACACACACACACATACACACATCGTGCTAAATGTCATCTGGGTCCATATGGCCCCCTGGCTTGCAGATGCCAAACTTTCTACTGCCCTCCACCAATCCCCAAGCTGCCAGCTCTCTCCACCAATCACCATTTACACACACACACACATGTGTATCCACACACACAGAGATATATATTCACATACACAAGTATTATTCCCCCCCCCCACACACACACACACATAGTTTTTATTTTACACATAGCATGTGTGTGAAGTATTATTCAAACACACACAAACACACACACACAACACACACAAACACACACACACACACAACACACACAATACACACAAACACACCAAGCTTTTCTCTGCCCCCTTCCACCCTCCTCCAGAGTGTCTGCTTGCTCGTTTACTACAGGACCTGGTGCTCGACACCTGCTCATCTGGGGAAAGGGGATGTGTGTGTGTGTGTGTGTGTGTGTGTGAGGAGGAGGGGGGGCTCACATCTGCTCCTGGGGTTCTGAGCCAGGAGAGCTGTGTGGTTCTGATTAACGACACAGCAGCCAGGTAGAGAGGCCGTGCACACTCCGACGTGATGCAGGAGAGGAGCAACACGGAGGAGGAGAGGAGCCATGCGGAGGAGGAGAGGAGCCACGCGGAGGAGGAGAGGAGCACGAGAGGTCTGGAGCCTCGGACACAGCGCTCTGGACCTTGTGCTGCACGTGGTGGGGGTCAGAGGAACACCCCACTACAAATATAAACAGTTAAATGTGTACAGTAGCTGTACACAAAGATGTATGTAGTTAATGTATAACGGCACAATTGTATCATGAAAGGATTATTAAGATTGAATCTTAATCTGACGTGCAGTATTTTTGATAATGTTGCAATCATGATTTTTTCTTTTTTTACAATTACATTTAAGGAAAAAATACATTCATAAATTCCATTAATACATGTTAAAATATTATTAAAATAAACATTACAATGCACACAGCTGTAGACTGTTACACTTACAAATATTTTCCAGATGATGCATGGGATGTAACATATTAATTTAGGAGATGGATAGGTGATGTATTCGTTAGAAGTGTGTAAGTGTTTTTGCCAGGTGTTGTGAGTACCTTGCTTACCCAGCTAAGCCTCCCAGGACACATAAGTTGTGTTCTCATTCTGCTGCAGCCGCAATTAAGGCTTACTTTCAGACAGCGGGTCGCGAGGGACGCAAATACAAATCATAAACATAATTATTATCACACAATTATACAGTAGCTGCAGTCATGACCGAAATTATCAAACTATTTGCGATCCACAACGAAGATTGTGTGTTTTCTGTGTTTGCATCACACAATCTTCAACCTTCCTCTTTTTTCTTCCTTGAAATGTTATTTTCTCCAACCTAGCTGGTTCTGTTCCACCCCCCCCCCCACACTTTCTCTCTTCCTCTCATCCTCCCTCCCTCTCTCCCTCCTTCTTCCTCCCATGCTCTCATCCTCCCTCCGTCCCTCCCTCTCTCTCCCCTTCCCTCTCTCCTCTCTCTCTTTCTCCCTCTCTCCTCCTTCTCCCTCCCATGCTCTCATCCTCCCTCTCTCTCTCCCTCTCCCTCTCACCTCCTTCTCTCTCCCTCCCTCCCTCTCGTAGACAGCATGAATGTTTAAACAGTATGGAGAGTGTGTGGTCTGGGACAGTGATCTGGGACATGACCTCTGCGTTAACCTGCTGTGAGAGTTCAGAGGGTAGCAGGGGGAGGATGAGAAAGGTTCCCCACCTCCGGGCTCTACTGGGGAATGTTTTAAGGAGCGCACGCTGATGCAGGCTTGAAAAGAGTCGTGTGGGAAGAGGTCAGCGTTGTCAGGGACGATGCTCACAGCACACGCACATCCACTCAGCAAGTCTCCAGTCGCCGTCTAACACCCAATGACCTGCAAGGATTTTTTCGCAGACTACCGACCATAACTTCCTCTCTGCAGTGTCTCCCAGACACTGTGGTGTAATACCATCCAGAATGTGGAGTTTGTTTAATTTTTTTCTGTCGTAAATTGGAGCAATTCAATGCACCACCGTTCATGGTTCATTTGTCAAGGAACTATAGTCATCATAAATGCATAAAATATATAAATGTGGTGTTATCATAATTTTGACTTACTCTGTGTGGTAATACAACAGGGAGTTTTAAACAGCTGAGGTAAATTTGAGGTTGTGAGGAACAGAACTGTGTAAAATTCCATAATTCTTCTGAAGTTTAAACCAGTAAACCTTGGTTCTAACCCCCACTTCTGTCCTCAAACCAAAACCCATATCCAAACTCTGTCATGAAAAGTACACAGTTCGACGCAAATCAAAAAACCTTTTTGTTTTCCCTCAGCACATGGCCTGCTCCTCAGCAGTGGAGTTAAATACGTCTTTGGCTCGCGTCTCAGGGGAACCGCCTACATCTAAGAGATGGTGTTTTTTCCGTTTAGAGAAAAATCCTGACAGCATTTCATGGAGGCATGTAAGGAAAACATCCTCAAAATCCAGGGGTGTTTTTTACGTTGCGCCTCGGAGGTCTCAAAGGTGCCATTTGACTTGAATGCAGAGCCAACAGTCTTATGAACCCATGTTGGTGGATCAATCAACAATTTAAAGCGCATAAGTGCTGAACTGGGTACACCTCAGGACTCTTGCAGAGCTGTGGGGAAAGAGAGCAACACTGATGCATTTACATTTTTAAACAGGGGAAATGACAGTTATTCACCGGTGGAGATCATAAAGTTTTTATTTTTTTATTATTTTAAATGACATAAAAAAACAAAGTGTACATGGTTTCACTTTGAGGTACTGTGTGAGGTGTGAACACAGAAACATACGCATACCGTGTTTCAGTTCAATATCAAATAATATTGTTTTTGTGCATCTTCATAACATGACACATGAATGTGTGGATTAGACAAGAAAGTAGAAAATAAATCTGAATATGTTGAGATGTACTGTGTTATCTGATATTGGTGTGTATTACTGCCATGTATTATGTTATGTTATGGTATTTTTTAAGAACACATTTTTTTCTTCTCTTATGGCAAGTATAGTACAGTTACTTTACCACTGTAAATAAAAAGAAACAGTAAATTAATTGTACAAAGCATTGCAGTAGTTAAAAGATACAATGGACAGAGAAGTTTCTAGAAAGTTTCAAACTCAATTACTTCTTAAGGAATTATTTCATTTCCTTTTCTTCTGAGATGAATTCTCATGTGACTCGGCCCCCTCCGTGGCTCAGAGACATCGAACATGTAAATGAACACACTGTTTTGTTGGAAAGTGTCAGTTTTTAAAGTACTCATTCTTTTGATCCATGTTATTGTAGTCTTCATCTTCATCGCCTGCAACGATGGTAGATATCTGACTATTTCCCCGGTGACAGCCAATATTAAAGTAACTAGTTGGACTAGACGACAGGGGAAGTCTGCCCTGGGGATGACATGATGAAATTTCACCAGGAAATATGGTGACAAACTAAAGCTGGTAAATCAATGCTACCATGTTTTTGTTCCTGTTATCAGGAGGGTGTTCATGTATAAATCAAACTACTCTACTGTGAATGTCCTTTGTCATTGTCATGTCCTTTAGAGAAAGACATGGTGCTGTGGAGAAAGATGCTAAATAAATGAATGAATCGTTTAAATTTCATTACCAACTGTAACTGATTAAACCGTTTTATTGATAACACTTTATTGAAACATTTCATTTTAACAGCAATTTTCAGTCTGCAAGCTTAAAGGTCAAAACATTGAGAATACAGTGCAGGCTAAACAGTCTTTTCTGAGTGTCAATCTTACCGTAAATTGACTCTGTTTTTCAAGTTGTGTATTGTGTCTGGACAAAGTGCATCCTCGTCTTCAAGGTGAGCCAGATGTAAACACAGTATATTGGGAGGATGTCACAACAGAAAAAACTTGGATTGAAAACACTTCAATGGTTCAATATTGTCATTCAAAAGGTCGTTTTAAAAGGACATCTATCCAACTGATAAAGCCCTATTGTCGAATGTGTTTCTGTGGGGCTTGTTGAGAATTCATATTTCACCGTCATCTCCTCAGAATCACAACCAGATGTTGTCATCAGCTCCCTTTGCTGTTTCTTATTTCCTGTGTCCAATTCCCACCAAGCAGTGGAACGTGACACTTTCCCTGGAAAATACAATAAAACAGAGAAGTAATGTACAGCTATTTCCTTTCATAAATTCTTTTGGCCCTCTTGCCTCTTGCACACAGAGAGCACAAGTCTCGTCTACATATATTTTAATGAAAAGCATAGCAGCGCACACCGTAGCAGTAAATCCACAGCCGACAGCTACCACTGGGCTTTCATCGTGTACCTGGCAGCCATGATTTATGCGTGACCGTAGCACTCATGCGTGTAATTCCTCCTCCCATCCTTTCGGCGGACCATGTCGCCATTGGAGACGGATGGTGTGCCTGTGTCTGTGAGCCCGCACCCAGATCCATCAATCCACCCAATAAACACAGCTTCCCCTGCTGACAGATACATCACATCCTAGTTTTGGGGGGGATTGACTGTATGTTCTGTGCCAATGAGGATCCGGTCAGGTTCATGTACTGTACCTGAAGAATACCTGTGTGGTTTTAAGTAAGTGGGCATTGGTGGAGGAGTTAATTGTGTGTCGCAAGAGTGACTCTGGCCAGTCATGTTTGACTGGGTGTTTTAAACATATCCCGTCAGTCACAACAAAATCAACACTTTGCTTACTTTGATTGTGGTGTATAAAACTGATGACTCAAAACGTACATTCAGAGAATGTGTTTAGATGCAGCAGGATGTCAAACAAATCGAACACGGATAAAAATAAATAAAAAAACAACACAAATCGGTGCCAGGTATAAACATCTCAGCACAAAGCTCACACACAAAAACATTAACTAAAAACATCTGACTTTTCATGAAGGTCCTCGTCTCTCTCTCTTTTTCACAGCTTTCAAATCTCCTCCTCGCCGGAGCGAGGTGACCGTTGGAGCGAAGGCCTCGTAAAAACACACCTCCTCCACCGGACCCTCAGGTTGGTGACCTCACCTCCCCCGGAGCAGGAACAGCTGGATTAGCCCTCTGTGTCGAGGCCCCGGGTCTTTACCACTGGAAGCTAATTGTGTCTCTCGTCGCTGTGGACGTGTGTGGTTTCTGTGTGTGTCTCCAACCCGTGCTGAGACCACACTAGCTGCTGCCGAGCAGGGCTTGAGAGATACTTACTTCTTTTCGTTGCTGTGTGAGTACTGAAGAACACAGCATGAGCACGTCAGTCCCTGTGAGTCAGAGATAGAGAGCGAATTAAATTAAACGGTATATTAAAATACATTAGTTAGATACGAGGTCTTAAAAAATATATTAAATATTGTTGTGTCATTTTTTAAAAGAGGAAAATATTTAAAGAACTATTACCTAATTTGTGTAATCTGATTTAGATTTTAAATGTTAAGTGTTTAACACACACAGCACTGTAAAAACAAACTGTCAGTAAGTAAGAACACTATGTATTCTGCGTAAATCCTGTCAGGTTCTCTTCTAGCACATTCCGTACCAAGGCAGACCGTGGTGAGGAATGAGAAACAGTGAAAGGTGTAAGTGAAAAACAGTGCTTAGACTCCTGCGACCACCTGCAGTCCTAAATTGGGCAATTAGGGCAGCGAAATGTTTTCTTAGTGGGTAATACTCTGTAATGAGTTCAACAGTGCAAATCTGCCCAAGACCCCTCCTTCACCCTCCTCCCGGACCCCCCTTCCTCTTCCACAGGAGAAAGAAAGATCGACTTGAGAAAAACACACAGCCCTCACTCTCCTGACAACGCAGAGCAGCAGAAAAGGCGTTGAAGCTGTCATTCTTTCTAATCTCACTCTTCCTTCAACAGCACCACCAGTTCTCTCTTCCAGTCCTCTCTCTCCCTCCCCCTCTCCACCCCCCCCCCTCCTCCCTCCTTCATACAGTATGATTCATTGACCAGATCCCCAAAGCTGCAACCAGGTTTCTGTAAATCCCCCCTCTTCTAATTAAGATTTCTCTCACCCCCTCTCTGGTGTTTTCCTCCTATCCCGACCTGGCCCCCAACACGGCCTGAAAAGTTCTGCTGCTGACAAGAAATCAATGGAGGCTGGGCATTGGGGCTCAGGTATCGGATTTCAGGTGGGCCCAGAGGTGCGCCGCGCGGACCCTTGCTGCGCCGCCGAGCTGTCTGCACACGTTAGCTCGCTGCATTCGAGATGTGAAGTCTTTGGCTGCCGGATAAAAATGTCAAGCGCTAATGGGTTCCATAGTGATTAGCCGAGATGGACTTCACAAATCCTCGGTAGAAAATCTGTTAGGAACGATCTTTACAAGGTCTTAGGGTCTGTCTGTCTCCCTCTCTCTCCCCCTCCTCCCTACCTCCTCACCTCCCCACCTTCCCCCTTATGTTTTATTAGACTCTGCTTGTCTTTGAAGACACACAGAATACTGTTGATAAATAAATAACTGTTTATACTTTACGTCAATTAAAAAATAAGAAAAGAGAACCGTGGAGTCTGAAAATCCCTGCTATGTTTCTCTGACCATAAAGAATATTCATGAGTAGTTGACGGTGTCGTTACCCAGGACACCCTGAAGAAAAACCTTCAAGATATGAATTTTACTCAGTTTTGTTTTGGGATTTTCTCCTGTTTTCCACTCTATCCCTGTGTTGTTTTTGTATCAGTGAAAGTCTGTAATAAGAAGCATAACCACTGTAGCTTCAGGGTACAGACAGACACAGACAGTAAACATATTTTATTCAGAGAGAGATCAGGCTATCAAGCTAATTACCTGGAGATGGTTCCAATATACGGAGGGTTATAGGTGATCTTCTTTTTATTTGCAATAAATTCAGCATTTGTAATTCAACTGTTAACAATATGTTTTTTTTTCACTGTACAATAATTAAGTAGAAGGTTTAATTAATTATAATACTATTGAATAAATGTAATTCTAATTGAGTTTTTTTATTAGGCTGTGCCAATGTAGAATTTGAAATTTATTTATTTCAAATTGTCATTCTCTGTAATCAATAGTCTGAGTATGAAATATTTAATGACGCAAAGTATTCTACAACGAAAAGAACAACCTGGAAATGGCTGTATGCTGGCTATCTGCCTGTCACTGTCTCTCCTGTCTCTGCTGTGCTGCAGGTCAGGTCATCTTTGGCCTCACACACTAGCCTTGGGAGGGTGCTTGAAACAGGAAATAAAGGAGGACAATTTATAAACAAGTTAACAACCTCGCTAGTCAAGGGCATTAAGCCTTTATAGATGGGACTCCAGCAACGGAGGCTGCAGATGTTAGCTTATGTCTCGGGACTGTTTAACGTTCAGGTGGGACCTTGAGTCTCTGTCCCAAACTATCACTTCCTGCACGGGGACGAGAGGGTACGTAGCCTGGCACAGATGGGATATCACCATGAAGGACTGAGCAGGGGTCGAGACACACCCCTGTAGAGCTGCATCAAGACCTGGGGAAACGACGCTCATACTGCGTCACACTGCTGTGGAGACTTGGTGGTTGTAATGCCTTATGTTCTCTTTTAAATCAGCAGATTTGTATGATTATTTAGGATTAACATCATTGATGAATGGGCCTACTTGTGATTATTTAAAGTTTTGTCAGAATCTTTACCAGAGATCTACATCTACTATTTAGTGCAGGTCTAAACATGTCAAAGTGGCATACTTTTGTTGCTTAACAAGCTGTAGCCAAATATAATAAACTCAAGATGTTGGTTTGGATGAATGCAGGATGATTGCTTATCCCAGATGTATAATTTCAATCAATGTGGAGATCATTGATAGTTCTTCTAAATATCCACAATTGCATTTAATATCCACATTTTGATGGCGGCAGTGATCCGTACTGTAATCACCAAGGCTCGGCGTGTGACTTAACACTCACAAACTGTTTTGGCTTGAATGAGTTTCCTGACACACAGCCTCAGAAATGTCAACACTCAATCATAACCTAATTGAATCCGAAACCAGTCCAACATTTTTGACTTAAGCACCACCATTAAAAAATTATTTTGTTCTCAGGCTTGGAACCTTGGCATTCATTGTTTCCGTAACGTCTTTACCATCTGCCAAGCCAAGGTGGAGGAGAAGAGGAACATGAACCAGGGACTTACTGGAGTCAGGTGGCTGAGCGGTTAGGGAATCGGGCTAGTAATCCGAAGGTTGCCAGTTCGATTCCCGGTCATGCTAACTGACGTTGTGTCCTTGGGCAAGGCACTTCACCCTACTTGCCTCGGGGAGAATGTCCCTGTACTTACTGTAAGTCGTTCTGGATAAGAGCGTCTGCTAAATGACTAAATGTAAATGTACTGGACGTGTTGGACGGGGAACATGATTCCATGTATGTTGTGAAAGTGATAGGACAATCACAAAGCAACATGAACCCAGGCTGTTTACAGCCCCCTGAATCACAGATGATCTGAAGGGTTCAGGTAACAACCACAGCGGAGTCACACGGAGGGTTAGACAGAGAGCTTGTGTTACAGCTTGCATCCAAATATAAAATAGAACCAGAACTGATCTTTGTCATCTGGTGTACGCATCTCCACAACGTGAAAAGTATTCCCTGCCGTAAACTCAAGGTTTTGTTCATGTGCTGATTGGAAATTGTCGACCCACAAACAAACACAACAGATTGTACCGGCCAAACAGGTCATGATTGTGATGTCCTTGTTAGCAGATTTTTCATCACTCGGGGACAATGCTCAGACGCTCGTTGCTCCTCACATCGTTTTAACACAAACGCTTCCACGGAAAAGGCCAATTTAAACACACAGCGTAAAAATTGGGATATAAAAACTCGAGGAGTAAAACATGACACCTGACATGAGGATTATTTATGGATTATATTTCTATATATTTCATTTTATTCTCTTTTTCTAATTGGCATGGTCCTTGCTTGCACTCGCCGCGTAGCGCCGAAATTAGTCACTAGGGGACAATTCCAGCCAGTGGCCCAGTTCCTCAAGTCTCCAGAGAACACTGAAGTATGAACCTGTCTATGGACGGGCCCATAAAGGCCGGCCCGGACCCTCCTTTATATATTTCCAGCACCAGTGTTTTCTGTAAAACCAGGCTCGGTCCTCTGTGGGCACTTATCACCTGTAATGAACAGTCGTGAGCTTTCACCCAGCCAGTGCCAAGCCCTGGTTCCTGTGTCCTGGTGCCTGCATTGCTCACATCCGCCCGGGCCAGGGAAACCTCGGCGGTGGACCCGTCCTGGGCGTGTTTTCCTTGGCCCCGTTCGGTCGTAGCAGCTCAACCTTGCAAGGAGAATCAATCACAGAGAGTCGCGGCACAAACCTCTTCAATATGAACTAATTTGATTTCGGAGTTATAAGGCAATAAATAACTGCCATAAAACAACACTCCCACACTTTAGCGGGACAAAAAGTGCATTGTACATGTCTAATTGACTACAGGTTTTTCAAGAATGTCAGCCATCTGCACCGTCCAATAACATTCCTGAACGTTTTATTTCTTAATGAAACCGAGGAGAGGGAGCCAAGGAGAAGAAAGGATAGAGACCAGGGAAAACGAGAGGCGGAAGAAACTGAAAACAAAACACAAGTGATGGAAGTGAAGCCCCGTCGATTTCCTGTTTGGTTGCATATGGCACACGCTTTTTGTTTTTGCCAAGCCTGTCAGGTGTTTGGACAGCAGAGCAGATTAGGACGGGAAAAAGATTTTCTCACAAGTGTCCCTGGGGTTCCGTTCAGCAAGTGTAATGTGATGTAATTGCCGGGCGTTAAGAGCAGAGTCGGCCCGCACAATATCCCCCTTTGTGAGGTGAATTAAGGAACATTAGCTGGAGTGTGGTGCTGGTTCCACCCCCGGGTCATTCTAATTGACGGAAAACAGATCGGATTCAGAATTCAGGGGGTCTTCGGAATACAAAGCTTGTGCTAAGTCTTGGCTCGACCAGGCGGGTGCTGTGAACTCTGATCCCCTTCTTTTCTGAATCATAGCGAGGCTTCCTGTCTCTTAGCCAATCGGGACGGCCGCGCTGGGACAGGCTCAAGGCAGCACTGGAGAAGGAGGCGCTCCAAACTGGCACCGCGTCCTGCTTCCTCTGAACACGGGTGTCCGCGGGACGCTAATCCTTCTCAGCCACCCACAAACTCTCCCTCCTTCGCCTGCTCTGGGCCAGCCCTGATCACTGCTTCCTGTTATTACAGGAGTATTAGGAGAGGAATTACAACAATCCCCATCCTGAGGCCAGAAGATGTGTGGATGAATACTTGAGTGGTCGGACGGCGTGAAGCGCCGTGTAAAACTAGAACCCAAGTTGTGTTTTTTTTTCTTTCTTATAAAAATAGATTAAAATAGAACACTGCCAATAGCGCTCAATCGTTGGAAAAATGTAAAAACGTAAAAATGTAGAGCTAATTTAGAAGTGACAGTAAATAAGGAAGCTTAGTGTGATTGCTGACAGATGGGCTGTGATGGAGGGTTAGCGAGCTGCTATAAGTTATTCAGATATTTCCTATCTCACTGTGTGATCTTGATGAGCTCTCCAGACACTCTCAACACAGAGCAGGGGGCAGCCTTGGCCCAGAACCAGATGTGGAAACAGACCTCCATACTTTCACCGTTCCATGTTTCAATGTTCCTGCTAACTTAAATTAAGAGACGATTTAATGTGACCGAAGAGACCAGACTGACTGTGTTTTACTGCTAATCACAGTGATCATTAGACTGAATGTAGGAAGATAGCACTGCAACATCACTGCTCTCACTTTGGTCTTAATGCTCTCGTGGGGTAAGTAACTTCAACTAACAACACACTTGTTCACCCTTACGCTTCAATTGAAGTTGAAGCGTAATGGAGTCAGGTGGCTGAGCGGTTAGAGAATCGGGCTAGTAATCAGAAGGTCGCCGGTTCGATTCCTGGCCGTGCAAAATGACATTTTGGGCAAGGCACTTCACCCTACTTGCCTCGGGGGAATGTCCCTGTACTTACTGTAAGTCGCTCTGGATAAGAGCGTCTGCTAAATATAAATGTAAGTTAAGTCATTTCGCAGGCACTTCAGGCACTGAGCACATTCTTGAGTAAATTCCACAATACCAGGTTATTAATTGCACACAAGAAATATATCTGGGAAGCTTTTTTTTGATCATTGAAATCAGTTGTATTTCAATTTGTGGACTTTTCCAAAACCTGATACAGGTACCCTGTGTCATTGGTACGCAATTGTATTATCCGCAATGAGATCTCACATGTTTCTCCACGCCGAACATATCTGACAGGGTTCTCACTGTACCACTGCACTGCGAGGGTGCTGCTGTGTCTGCCAAACCAAACTCCATCAAGCACCACAATGAATCAAGGATCCTTCCAGTCATCGTCGCCATCAATGAACCGCGAGACGGGCTGAGGTCTCTGTGTCTGGAGTGATGCATGATGGGAGCACTTTGAGGGCGCAGAGGAAGACCACTGCTGGATGAGCTTCCCTGTGTGACTCAGGACTCGGGACTGGGGCTCTTTGTTTCTGACATGCTGTGAGTAGCCTGGGGACGTTACCTCACGGCTGTTTTCCGTTACCGGGGGCGGTGCATCATCGGGGTCAGGAGCAGGCTGTGTGGAGGGAGGTCAGGTCCTCATTCTGGGCTCAGGGTTTAGCACCATGTGAGCCCCAGAGCGGGGAGGGATGTGGTCGGGGGAATCCTTCATGGAGACTTCCTGATTGTGGATGAAAGAAAAAGGATTTGTATTTCTGTTTGTTTGTTGTTTTGAAAAAAAAAACATTTGTTTTATAGTAACATGGATATGAATCCCTGCCTACAGTAAATCACTCCTGGCATCTATACGTTATATTTATATTTCTTTAAAAAAAAAGTGTCCTTGATGGAATGAGTAAATGTCAACTTGCTGCTAAATGCTGTAGATGGAGGTGTACTCCTGCTTTGAGACTACCTTTCCTAGGGCCTACCTGCAGCGGCCTCTCGATAGCAAGCCGTTTACATGGTCTCACCCCCGCTCCCTATGGCGGCGGCCATTTTGTAATTTCCACTTCTAATCGTCCCTTTTCCATAGAATGCTCTGCCATATTGAGTGCCGGAAAAGTCTCCCGGAGGAGTGATGTATTTTAGGTCAGCTACATATTTCGCCATCTGTTCAGCTCGACAACTTGAAAGATGTTGGGAGGAATGGGGAGGGATTCCAACCGAGAAGGGAGGACCAGGCAGGAGGTGTGTGAACCTGAGTGAGAGGCTGAGTTGCGATGGGACTTGCGAGGGGCAGGTGGTGCACGCCGTCTGAAAGAGAGTCTTCACGGGAACCTTTCGAGATGGCGGTGCCAACGTACGTCTCAAAGAGGACACTGTGCATTTCCTGGAGGTGTGGATATACATTCATCATCCTCTAGCTTCTCTTTGAGCGAGACATGAATGACACGGAGGTTGGCAGAGTCCCCCTAACATGTGTTATGCAAATTCAGGGTAAATAGGCGTGTTTCTCCCAAAAGATTGATACGAGCGTTTACACTTACAGCAAAATGACACACAACATCTATGAGACACTTGAAACATCTTTCGGATTATTTAAATTAGTTAATTTCATTTAAGACTAACCCTGACCCTTTACTAAATGAGCATAGGGTGTTCGTTCTACATGTGGCTTTACTCTCAGCCTCTCAAAGCCGTACACACTGTGAGTTCCTACACCTATAGTTCTGCTAAACCCATTAAGATATAATCAACACACCGTCTCATCGCCAGTCCATATCCAGGCTCACTGTTGACTCGTGTCAGCGGGACACATCCAGAGCATCCACACTGGGGGAGATTTACTGACCAGGTTATGGATGGCTCTGATGACGGAGGAGAGGTGAGGGGAGAGAGGAAAAGAGAGGGAGGGAGATAAGAGAAAGTGGGAACGAAAGAGAGAGGGAAAGAGAGAGAGAAAGACAGAGAAAGTTGCGGAAAGATAGAGAGAGAGAGAGAGAGAGAGAGAGAGAGAGAGAGAGAGAGAGAGAGAGAGAGAGAGAGAGAGAGAGAGAGAGAGAGAGAGAGAGAGAGAGAGAGAGAGAGAGCACAATCATTCAAGCCTCTGGAAACAGTTCAAGTCATTTTCATGTACTTTCAGGTTTCCCCGGTAACCCCACCAGGACTCAGAAGCAGCCTCTCCTAAGCTGCAGGTGGGTTTAACTTCAGGCCCCGTCGCCAAAGGCAACGAGGGGGGAAGGCCATATTGTTTTCTCATTCTTCCAGGGTGCATGCAGTGGAGAAATGTTTCAAATCGGACAGCTGCTTCTCCCGTGATTTATATCACATTTGATGCTAGTTTAATATCAAATACAAATATGTCTTGTTTCAGTACAGTGAAAACGCAACTCCTGCGGAGAGAGAAATGTGGAGCAAGGTTCGAGAGAGGTCAGGGCCCTCGGGAACCCGGGGCCTGCGGCCTGGTTGACAGGGGAAAATATTTTCTACTCTCCAGGGTGCAGCTAGTTCAAATTCAGCAATGGTTTTACTTCTCTCCCAAGGTTGGAACTTGGCTTCACTTATGATGACTATACCAGATGTGCATCTCACTTTTGTACTCTTTTTTTTTTTGCTGTCCATTGTGAATTTTTGAATACCACAATTAACATCTATAAATCATGTCCCGAATACTTCCCCTTCAATCACAGGGGAATATTCAGGAACAGTCCAATAACTCACTACAAATTGGGGGCTTATAGCAAAGAAAAAAAAGATAAATTGTTCTGTGACAAAACCCATATCAAAAGAGGGAGTCTCAGCAATTGATATGACTGGATACTTAGTTAAATTAGGGTAGACAATTAATAAAGACACAGACAGTTGGATGCTGACAGATCTGCGTGTCTAGCTTGGTGTCATTATTATATCCTGGCTGGAACACACATTTTGCTGTGTACATCAAAGTCATTCTCTAACAGTACCCTGCATATATTAAATAATATGTCTACGAAATTAATTACTCGTAGGTGATTGTATATTTAAACATTTTAAATAGGCTACTTCTGGAATTGTTTTTCTATTTCTAAAACGTAGCATTCCTGTTATAAAACGCTGGAGGCTAAAAAGCGACATTTTAGGCCTGTTTCAAATGTCGTTAACCGCTTCCAACAAACCCTGGCCTTGCACTGCAGGTGTGTCTAAACTTGTTTTTGTTCCAAGGTCGTAGCCTACCATGGTTCAGACAATATAGAATCTCCGTCATCTCGAAGGTTATTCCATATCGAACTTCACGCACAAGGAAAGTCCTAAGGGATATGGATGTTGTCAGCAACGTCAGTTTCTGCTTGGTAATCGATGGACGAGAAAAGATGAATGCTAATTTCACCCGTTAGCTCTCCTGGACGTCCACTGACAATATCCAAGGACAAAAGAGCAAGTCTGCTTTGACAGCAAGGATAGTTTCAGGCTGAAATCAATTTGAATTTATTTTGTTCTTATTTCATTTGAGGGAGGGGTAGAAAACGTTTTAGAGAATGTAATGTAGAATACTTTTTAAGGGCTTTTCCCACAAACAAGCAATATTTTGTAGAAAGAACGCTTTCCCACAATAAAATGTTTCGTTGATAGAACGCTTTCTGAATGATAGAGTTGATGATGATTAGTTTCTACTTTCTCGATAGATTTTTATCAGTCAGGATACTATTAAGTCTAGTTGAGTTTAAACCGTAGTGGAGTGATTGTAGTGCAGCCGTATGTGCCTGTAACACGTCATCAAACAGATTTCATGTAGGGCCTATGTGTGTCACATGCGCTGCATGTATTTGCATAAGTAGCATGACGGTTTTCCCCCATCTCTTCATTATTAGCTTTATCAAACCCCAAAGAGGTGAAGTAAGAACTTATTGGCATGCACTTTTGGCACATTGTGGGCCTCTACACAACACAAAACACACTCCCGTCCTCCACGAGCTAAATAATATATGTCTTATTGGCTGTTTCTTATTCCTCTTGTTTGCTTTGCTCTTAGGACAGTTAAAATAAGCATCCTCTTGGTATGGACTGAAGTTTTATGTATACTTAGTCTGGATTACATTCACAAGGGCTTTTAGGTTGGCTGCTCGGCTTTTCACTGCCAGTGACTGGTTGAAGGGAAACTTGCTTGTGGCAAAAAAGAAACTTTACATGCCGGTGTAGTTATAATTGCAGCGTATGGGAACGACCGTAGCGTAGATGGGAGAAGTCTTGTTGTTTGGAATAATGATTGCAATTTTGTTCACCTAGCATTGTAGGTATTACAATGAAATTATTTATGGACCAAAAACGTTTTTTCCTTTATAGAGATTGATATGGTTTTAGAAGCTTAACTTTTCGTGCTAAAGAATCTGGCCGCGTAATTAAAGTGAGCTGTGTGTGTTGCTGGGGTTACTAGGAGCTGACTGGTTCGGTAATAAACAATTGGTTGTTTTGGTTTACATTTAGTCATTTAGCAGACACTCTTATCCACAGCGACTTACAGTAAGTACAGTGACATTCCCCGAGGCAAGTAGGGTGAAATGCCTTGCCCAAGGCAGAAACGTAATTTTTCACGGCCGGAAATCGAACTGGCAACCTTCAGATTAATAGCCCGATTCCCTAACCGCTCAGCCACCTGACTCCCATGGTCAATTCAACGTTTCCAAAGGTCATTACAGTCATTCTACACAGCTGTAAAGTGTACTATGTTCTACCGTGCAACGTGCAATAAAGTAATGTATTGCAGTGTAACATAATGTTATACAGTGTAATGTATGATAAGGTCATGCATTACATTGCAGTATAACATTTGATAGAAAATGTTCTACAGTGTAAGGTCTAATAGGTACAGTATTGATGTACATAGGTAATGTTGCACAGTGTAATGTATGATAAGGTCATGTATTACAGTATAACATGTGACAGGTAATGTCCCCTAGCGATAGGTATAGCATGGCCTGGTGTTACGCTAGCTCGGTGGAGTGCATCATATTTCACCCGGCGAGCTGTGTGTCACGCCTCCAGTTCAGCAGGGATGATAATGGCTTGTTAAGGTAGGGAAAGAGACTTAGCTCCAGTCACCCCTCTCTCCCTCTAATCACTCTCTGTGCTTTGATTAGCCGTGGCGCTGGAATAATGTGTGGCATTTTCCAGCCCTGTTGGGCGTTCGGGGGAAATGATTTAACAGCGTTTCTCCTCCTTCCTCCCCCCTCCTCTCTTTTTCACCCCAGTGGTTTTGATCTATTTTTTACTGCCCTTCTCAGTCATTTATCAAAGGCGGAATGGCTAGTAAAGTAATCTGACATTAGCACCCAATGACTAATACCTCAGGAAAAAAGAGAAAGGAGAGGTTTGTCATTTGAATAAATCATGGCTTCATGTCTCCATTAAAAATGAAAAAAGGAACTGCCCCCCTCTTCCTCAACCCTCTTTTCAAAGCAAATTGGAAGAAAACGACAAGAAAGACTTTAGAGGGAGCAATGAAATGTCTAATAAGCAATCCTGGAATACAGGAAAGCAACCGTTTTCACTGCATCGCAACGCTCACAACATTTTGAAAACGCTGTCCTTCAATTTAGCAAAGTAAATTCAGTTTTAGTTCAACTCTGGATACTTCTGAGCCTTAATATGCTGAACAAAGGCATGGAGGGAACATACAGTCCTGCAGTCTCCCTGCCCACTCCTAATACTTATCCTGAAACTACTCTACACAACGAAGGCTTGAATTGATCACTGTGAGCCGGGAGGACCCGCAAAGGTAGCTGCCAGTCAGGCGGTATCCCAACCTCTGACCCAGGGGGAAGGAGGGGGGAAGTGGCTGAGGGTGGGAGAAGTTGGGGGTGTGGAGGGGTGGGGGTGAGTGGAGGTGTGGAGGGGGTTTAAAGGCTGGGAGTGGGAGAGGGACAGGCTGGGGGTGTGGAAGGTTGCGGGTAGGAGAGGTTGAAGGTGGGGGTGTGGAGAGCTGGTACGGGGTTGAGAGAGGGTGAGGGTGGAGGTGTGGAGGAGAGGGTGAGGGTGGGTTCTCTACTGGGTATCAGTGGTCCAGGTGGCCAGACAGACAGACTGAAACAGAGGTGTAGCTTTTCTACCAGTCCTCGACCCCACGACAACCAATCAGCCACAGGCCAGTGGTCAAACTCTCCCTCTGCATAATGCATGAGAGCAGTTGCTCCTCTGAGAGAGAGAGAGAGAGAGACCTCCTGTTTGTACATTTTAATATCGTCTGGATGTGTGTGTGTGTGTTAGTTTGCCTACACTGCTTCTAGGTTTTAATACCGTCAAGGAGTAGCTTGAGGGCAGGTTAGTGAGAGAGATGTTAATTTTCAAGAGGCGTGTTCATAAAACTACAATTTCACACAATTAGATTTCCGATCAGAACTCTCTTTGTTTGCATAGCCATTCAGTGCCTTTGTCTGCAGGTCACAGTAAACTTCTGCACACATTTAAACATACCAATAACGTATTGACATGGTACATCACAACAATGTGAATGTGATAGCGAACACACCCTGCTTGGCTTCACACTTCACTGCCCGCCTGCTACAGAAACTCTGTAAACATTAGGGACCATTTAAAAAGCACTTCCCCAAGAATTCCCCCTTGGCGACATAAAGTTCAATTAAGCAAACAACCTCCCTGCTCGTTAACCCTGGCCCGGGCCACGCATGTGATCGATAAAGACTATAAATGGCCGCTAACAAGTGAAGTGAAGAGACCCAGAATCCCCTGCCTCTTCAGTGTGCTGGCTCGGGCCAGAGCCTCGGTTCTGGAAACATCTTAGGCACCTTTTACATCCAACAGTGGGCTTATTGTTAATGTATGCATTAGCGGAGGATGTCTCACTGGACCCAGGCACTTTTCCAACTTAATTATTAAGAGGGGGAGCCTAATGAACTGTAGGATCGCTGAGGTGATAATCACTGTCTTGGTAGGTGCATTAAGTCCTGCTCTGTGTCATTACACTCTGAGCTTAGAGCAGGGGAAGGGAGAGAGAAGGGGAGAGGGGGGGGAGGAAGGAGGAGAAGAGGAGGAAGGAGGGGAGGGGGAAGGAGAGAGGAGGGGAGAGGAGGAAGGATGAAGGAGGGAGAAGTGGAAATCACATTTTAATGCTAGCTTGAATAAAAATGGAACAAAGGTAGAAAATGGTTGAGTTAATCTATGTTATATGACACAATATTTGTGTCTTGTAACATATTTCACACATACCCGTTTTTATTTTAAGGATGTGACAACTGTTTCTGGCACAAAATGTATCATTTTGTATTAATTGTCATTCAATTTGAATTCAAATTCAAAATGTCTACATTTTGTACAAATATATAGGCTATATAGCCTACTGTAACTACCCAGCCGAGTTTCTACAATAAGCTGGTATGTCCAGTCTGTTTTCATTTTTACATTCGTTCAATTTCCTCTCTATATAAAAGCCCATGTATGTTCTGTTTCCTTCACGCCTGTTTTATTCAGCGCTCCGTCAGACGGAGGGGCGCCTCTTTAGGGGCCTGACATTTTAGCAGTGTGTGAGCTTCGGCTCCTGTGATTCCTGCACTCCAATTCCCACGATACCTCACTCCTGTCCCGCCCACCGGAGAGTCGCTCAGGTCTCATTTACTCATGAACCCTTGCTTTCCGTCCCCCAGTAGGACGCCACGGAACCCACGTTCTCTTCCTCTCTCTCTCTTTCTTTTTTTTGGGGGAAGTCCGGAGAGGCAAAGTCCGATTTATCATCTTTTAAAGTGACGCCTCCCATTTATCACTTGGGTGTTAGTTGCGCAACAGGCCCACAAACGAGCTTCATTAGGTGAATATTTGGCCTGTAAGTACACTCCTAATTAAATTCAAACAGACTGCACCAACCAGAGACGCAATTATATTATATGCACACAACATGATGAAGTATTCCTTTCTCCCTTTCATTCCCTGTTAAAGGGACGATGGAACATGCAAATATGTGCATGTCGTTGACCCTACAGCATTTCCAGGCTCACAGCACCGGCACCGCAAGTCTGTTTCATGGTGTTAATTTGGCTTTTGAATAATAAAGAAGCTGATCCTCTGTAGATTCTCTCCGCAATTAAACAGAGCTTGTCCTGCCGTGCCGGACTGTGGCATCGCGTAGGCTAACACCATGAATTTATTATCAGGGTAGTCGGTAAACTCTGAGTTGGAGTCAAACCCGCAGCATTGAGATGGTTGAAACGTCCTGTTTGTTCCCAGCGCGTGGCTGAATTGCTGTGTTAGGTGGGATTTTTTCTCCAAGGTGTATTTGACTGGGGAAAAAATCTATCAGTGTTAGAATCACTACAGCGGGAGGATTCTCTGAGCTTACCTTCCCAAGGCGCCTAGGAGAAACTGTAGACTCACGAACATTCTCTGAAGCTCGGGACTGAAAAACAAACCGTTGGGTGCGATAAAGTCATTTCCTGCAAAGGTCAGTATAAAGAAAACAAACAAAGCAAAACGGGGGGGGGGGGGGGGGGGGGGGAAGTGAATTAGCTTTGGAGCGCAACTGAACCAAACTGTCGTTTTTGACTAGAGGCTGGATGAGGGCCTTTGATATTTTACACAGAGGGCGTCTCCACGACCCAAACTCACACAGTCTGGGGACAAGTTCTTCCACCTTGCATTTAGGAATGCCTGATGCACCGCTTCTTTTTTTTTTTAAAGAACGAAAAGAAAAAGCCATCGGATCTGATTGGTCACAGATGTCGTGCTGCGGCCGGGCCTCCCGTCCCCTCTGTCTACTTTTCCACTCCATTGACTTCTTTTAACGGCCGCGGCCCATGCGTGTCGCCCCCAGAACGTCCTCGGTCAGGGCCAAGCTTCCCAGCGGGAAGCGAGAGGCGAGGAAGGACCGCTGGAAACGGGATGTGAAGAGCCAGCCTCCGGGTCTCGCGCTGAAACAACATCTCGCACACCTGTGGAAGAGGAGATGTTTGAAGAGGAGCTGAGCGGAGATCTGGGGTTGGCTGTGTGTTGTAACAGGGTATCCCTCGGACCCCACCAAACTGCCGACTGTAAATACACGTGTGTATAGCGTACACATATCCAACCATAAAGGCACATTCTATAGGTCTATCAACATTCACTCAAACTGTACCCCCCCCCCCCCCCCACACACACACCCCAACCCATTCGCACACCCCCACACATACCTTTCCCATACATCAACACGCACACACCTCATCCTCACAACTACCACACACTCACAAACACACAGATCTTACCCATAAACACACACGTCATCGTCACACGTACTGTACCACACACTTACAAACACACGCAGCAAAAAAAAAAGAAAAGAAAAATAAGAAGAACTCCCTCCTGGGTGCACCCCCTATTGAAGACATCTGTGCACATCCAACGAGCATATAAATCATTTCTGCAGAAGAATGTTGATAAATGAGTGTCTGGTATGTAGTGGCCATGTTGTATCCCTACTACTAGGGCAGGTCTTCTCCCTATCTCCGCCCATGACGTTCATGATGACACCATGCATAACCACGTCAGGATGGCATGTCACTATTCTTATGCTCCTCGTCTAAGTATTTTAATTAGGCCCGTCTGTGTTTCTCTGTTTATGGGACGCAATTAAATGCTGGTTAGGATTGTAGACGCCGCACTTGTGAAAAGCATGGTGTCTTTACGCACGAAATAGACAATTGGTTGTCCTCATTTAGCCTGTCTATTCTAGCCGTACTGTTGCGTAAGGAGGACAACATTAATCAAATCTGTGTCTGACACTGGTGCATAATTCTAAGTTAGTGATGTAATCAATCTGACGAACGAAATGTTTTACAAATGGATTGGCGAGTGTGGTTAGTGGTTATGTTGTGTAATATTTTGTCATGGTGCGTAGTTATGTCCTGTTCACTAAGATCCTTAGAGAAGATAAGTAGGTCTAGGCTATGTAGTCAGAATGGATGTTCTGAAGTTCATGTGTTCTCATTAAATCCTTTATGTTGAGACGTGTTTTGCATTTACATACAATATAAATTATTTAGTTCATTGTAATTTTGGTTCACATTGGTGACAGGGCCACAACATTATTTCTTGATGAGGAAAAAAAAACTATTATCCTGAAATTATCAGGATTTTTACAGAGAAGCTGTCGAGACATTTACTGAGACTGTGACTTATGTTTAACAACCGCCAGGCGCGGTCTTTTCCCCTGCACGCTGTGTGAGGTCTCGTCTTGTGGGAACGGCCTTTGTCTTTGGAAAGGCTGTATGGTAATCGTGTCATAATGTTATTTAGATCAATTGATCGGGTGAGCTCCCCGCGTCGCTAGCCTCTGCCACTTTAAGGTCAGGAGCCGTGGGGGTGACGGGTTATATTTGCAAAACACGGCGGCGCTTCTGCTCCCACCGGACCTCGAAGCGTCTTTCTGGGTGTTGTCGTGCCCCGCTAAGCCCTTCACACCGTGCGGCCGAGCGCTATGGCCTTTTCCCTGCCGGCTCGTCAAAGTGAAGCCGACTGACAGCATGTCCCACATCCCCGCGACTGCAATCACAGACATCACTGTCGTTCTGGAGTCCAAATCCCCATCAGCGTTAAGGCAGCTGTCAGTGACTGCACTTAAATGTCGGAAATCACTCCGACTTATTCTATCAGTCCACCTTTAGCGAAGTATTTGTACTCCTGTCGGAAATACGAGGACTAGACACGCGTTCTCACATCAAGAGCTTGTGTGATTCAGTAACTTAAACTTCAGGTGCGGTTCTTGCTGTAAACTTTACACTATGTAAAATATCTTATACTGGGTAAGCTACTTGAATTAGCATGTGTGACCTTGCACAAATTTAGTCATTCTGTTTCAAATTCAGTACCACCTCAATGAAAGCTAAATATGTCGATAGGAATTATAGCGCTTCCGGTAGGTGGGCAGGAATCAAATAAACTGCTTTATATTTAAAGCAGTGTTAAATGTTAAAACAAATGTTAAAACAATCTTTTATTAACGTTATTTATATAATATTTCGATGTCATTGGATCTTAACGTTCTTATCGAGCATAACTTTTAAGTGGAGTATCCAGAACTGGGCTCTTCAATTGTTTGTAAATTAATACACATTAACCCTCGTGCTGCCTTCGGGTCACATGACCCAAAGGTTCATAACGAACCATCGTTGTGTTTACCCAATTTTACCCCATACAAAAACAAATACAAATAATTTTCTTTTAACCATTCCAATGTGGGGGGTCTGAGACAGCCCGACAGTTAAAAGAAAATGCTTCACTTTGTTTTTGTATGAGGTAAATTTGTCACAATACGACGGTGGGTCACAATGACTGATGGGTCAGAATGACCCGAAGATAACACAAGGGTTAAGAGAACCAAAGCTGAATAGCGTATTAGCAGTTATAAATAGGTAGCCTATGCATGGACGGTCAAAGGGTTGAGAAGACCCCAGGAGACGTGCCTCGTTTTCGTTTCGTTCGCAGCTAATGTGCTTTCATTCTGGTGGGGCTCACGCACCGTTAGTGAAGGATGGACTCTCCGTAAGACTAATGGCTTAGCAAGGTTTCATGCAAAGGTGAACAGCAAACTCCGATATTAAATATGATCATGAACCCTATCATGGACATCTTGGGATGTTGTTGTTTGTTTATTAATGCGCAGTCTGGACGCTGGCGTGTTCGTTCTGTCAGGGATCAGTAACGCCACATGAAAACGCTGACTGGGGCTTGTCTTAATACACACTCCTCTGAAAGCAAACCACTTCTGGGCCTCTTTTTTCACAGCTCATAATGCACACAAAACAAAATCACATAAACACACACACACACACGTTCCCCAAACTCCACAAACGCACACACCCTTTCACAAAATCCACACACACACCTTCCACAACCCCCCTGCCCCCCCCCCCCCCCACACACACACACACCTTCCCAAGACTTGTGCAGTCTCCCGTGAGACCTCTAGGCTCTCAGTACTACCCAGTCTCCCCTGACGATACAGTTCACCAGGTGTTGTCTGCAACAGGCAATTAGTAGAATAGGTGTACCTGTCAATCACCCAGGCTGGAAGATTAGCTGCTTGGCCGTAATTAGCGGGTTAGAGGCTTCTTGGCCCAGAGGATAAAGGCTTTGCCAATAATGGGCCCTGGGGTATTAATTACTGAAGGTCGAAGCAGCCGAAAGGCCAGGATCTTAGCAGCAGCGCACGTAAGATGATTGTTTAAATTTCAAAAATAATACTGGTCTGACAGTTGTTAGTGTCCCGAGGGGTTGTGGGTACAAGGTAGCCGGGGTAATTAGTTTGAAGAGGGAAAGGGCATGGTTGCAGGCATGTTTGTGAAGAGTGAGGGAGGGAAAGTGAGAGATAGGGTAAGAGAGAAAGAGAGGGTGGGATAGCAAGAGAGGATAGAGAGGGAGTGAGAGAGAGAAGGGGGGGGTGAGAGAGGGGGGGAGTGAGAGAGGTGGGGAGTGAGAGAGAGAGAGGCAGCCGCAGAGAAGAAGAAAAAACAAGGAGAGAAGAGTGGGAGGGAAAAAATGGGAGGAAATGGATAGAGTAGACTGCTGAAATAAATGAGACACATCATATTTCTCCACCTTCATAAAAATCTTCTTCCCTCCTCGGCGTTCTCCCCTGCCTCCTCTGACTGTGTTAGCCTGCAGAGAGCAAGACTTCCGACACAGGAGAGGACTGCCTCACTCCACTGCTGTGTGTGTGTGTGTGTGTGTGTGTGTGTGTGTGTGTGGGTGTGTGTGTGTGTGTCTGTGTGTGTTTTTGTGTGTGTGTGTGTGCATGTGTAATTGTGAGCATGCATTAGGGAGAGTGTAATGGGAGGGAGGGAGGGCATGTGGGTAGCAGGAGGGCTGTGAGTGTGTGTGTGTGTGTGTGTGTGTTGAGGGCGTGCAGGCAGGCAGGCAGGGGGTGAGTGGCTCTTATTAAAGTACTAAAGATGGCCCTGGCAGATGCTGTGAGGAAGGGTGGAAAACAAAAGGAAAAACTCACCTTATGTCTCTTGCGGGAAAAAGAGGGGCAGATGCCAGGGAAATAAAGAGAGGATGGCTGGTCTGGACCCGGTTCAGCCAGAGTTCACGAGGGGGAAGGTGATGAAGTGGACCTGCCACCCGCTTACTGGGCCCTCGAGGCCCCAGGGTTGGCCCTTTCTTTGCCTGCTCGTAAAAGTTGCAGAACCAGCTACATTAGTGCCAGATCCCCCCCAAAACGCCCCACCCTATCCCGGATGTTGTCGTTGCAGTGAGCCAGCGCAGGTTCTGTATAGCACCTAGTTTTGACTCATTTTTCCATCCTCGATCAACAATTCTAGGGATGGGTATGGTTCAGTGGGAGAGTGTTTTACTGCAAATCATGAGGTTTCAAATCCCCCTGTACGTTGTTTTGGATGAAAGTGTCAGCTAACTGAATACATTATTTTTATCATAACAATTATACAGATTTGATCAATTACTCACCTTGACATGCAGTCATTTTCTTTTAGGAATGTTTAAGACATCAGAACACGTTATAGACAGAACAACATCACATTGCAGCAGGGTCATATTTTTCCACGTCAGTCTGATATTGTCATCACTGTCAGTCATTTGATATTTCCCTCCGATTTGGAGAGAAACAAGTAACGTATACTCTATATCCTTCCAATGGGAAGAGCAGGTGGAATTAAAGCATAAACTAACTCTGGTCTACTCGGTGTTCTCCTCATGGCGATGTGATATTATCCATACTGTTTGTCAATGTCAGGTTGAAAAACAAGACACACATCCTAACTTTGGTTTTCCCTTTGGACACTTCTTACAGATATGTTTGATCCTTCCACAGCCATGAGTGCTAGTACACACCACTGCCCACTTCAGGAGGAGAGAGTAAGGAAACAAATGACAAGTCTCCAACCAGAGACCTTCATCTCTAACCAGTAGAGGGTAGTGTTACAGCTCACTACACTCCCTCCTCCTCCTCCTCCTCCTCCCCCCCTCCACCTTCTCCACCTCCCTCTCCTCTCCCCTCCTTCTCCTCTTCCTCTCCTCCCCCTCTGCCTCCCCCCCTCCTCATTCTCTCTCCCTCTCCTCTCCTCTCCCCTCCTTCTCTCGCTCCCTTCCTCTCCTCCCCCTCTGCCTCCCCCCCTCCTCATTCTCTCTCTCTCCCTCTCCTTCCCCTCCTTCTCCTCTTCCTCTCGCTCACTTCCTCTCCTCCCCCTCTGCCTCCCCCTCCTCATTCTCTCCTTCCCCTCCTTCTCCTCTTCCTCTCGCTCCCTTCCTCTCCTCCCCCTCTGCCTCCCCCCTCCTCATTCTCTCTCTCTCCCTCTCCCTCTCCGTTCACCATCGGCCCACATAAATCTGCCCTCATGTAAAAATCTGCACCTGTGGCTCACGGCAGGTCCTGCTCTGAGCACGACAATAAACATGTCACTCCTTCTCCCTAATCCGCCCTGTGTTCTTTATCTGCCCAATTATACTGCCGCCATAAATAAAAATAAAACATCCTCTGCAGGAGGGGGTATGGTTTTGGGAGGTAGAGGGGGTGGGGGGGGGGGGGTGGAGATGGCTCAGGCAAGGGGCCATCATGGAGATCTGTGGCTGGAGGAACAGTCAGAGCACAGGTAAGGGAGATGGAACAGGGTCATGTTTACCTGGTCCCGAGTTTATCATTTTTATACAGACAGTTATCTAGTCCTGGGGATTTCTGCCATTGCGTCCTTTTTTTGCCTGACCTCAGCAGAAATCTGATGTTTAAGTACCATAACAGCAGTTTCTTTTTGTGTTTTTATTTTTTTGGTATTTGTGCTGTATCTACTGGACATTCTAGACTAAAATTGGAAAATGAATTTACAATGTATAATATATAAATTTATAATAGCATATAAGAGTTAGTACCAGATAAGTTACAATTCATTTTTACTCTGCACCACGAACACACTGAAAGCATTCATAAAGATAATGGCAGAATTATGACTTTCACGTTTACAGACTTGAGTAGACTAATCATAAGCTTCATGTAATATGTAAGAGGTAAAATGTAAGCTCCTTGTTAACCCTTAACCCGAAACCTCACTAACATTTAATGTGAAAAGGAAATTTGAATGAACTATAAACTTACAGAAATTAAATATGAATATATGAAATATTTTATACATACAGTTGGCTACGACAGGATTCTCATAAAGACTTTATGAAAGAGAAATAAAGTCTTATACCTGTGAACTTGGATCTAAATACAGAACTTCTAAATACCAGACCTAGCTTCAGGAAGTCTGCCTGAGGTATTTTACACCTTTTCCCAGAAGCGCCTGTATGCTCTTAATCCTTCTTGTTTCGCAGCAGTATCAAACCACCTTGTTTATTTCATTTCAGACTCATTAAGAAATCATTAATATTTCCAAGCAAACACTACATTAATCCTTCTCCTGAGGTGGCTTTAAATACACTTTAGATTGGCAAGGTGGATGAACGACTGACTCCAAGTTTGACATAATTATTAACATCTCCAGGTGAAGCGCAGAGCAGTCAAGCAGATTTTTATTCTTAATTGGATCTGAAGAAAGGTTTAACTCTCCCCCTGCAGAGAGAGAGAGAGAGAGAGAGAGAGAGAGAGAGAGAGAGAGAGAGAGAGAAACGGAGATCACCTAGACTGTCATCTAACTCAACCACCTAATTCGTAAGATGTAACAATCAATACACCTCTACAATAAGAGGCAGAAACAAAAAACCACGAGACAGATCTATGTTATATATGTTTTTCCTCTGCAACTGTCCTCACTACCACCGTGTGAACGCGTCACATTAAAATCAAACAGAGTGATGGAGGGGCAGGGGGAGGGGGGGAAAAAAGGGGAAAAAAAGAAGAATTGATTTATATCTATATCAATGACTACCGGGGCTTTACAGCGTATTTTCGGACGACTGCACGCCAGACTGGAACTCTCCAGCTGGTGTTCCCGTGGCGACGTCCTCACCAGACACCAGACACCAGCACCCAGACCCAGCACCTTGTTTGGGAGGAAACAAATGGCAAATTAAAATACATTAAGTTCCACATGCTATGCACAGGTGTCAGCGTAATAATGCGTATCACAAAGAAGAGGACGCATGTGGGGGGGGGGGGGGAGGGGGGAGGGAGCTAGTCGAGCATTTTGTTTACTCATGGATGATCTCAGAGCCTTTGGGGATGGTGTGTGTGTGTGTGTGTGCTTTGCTGTCTAATCCCTCTTGTCCACCATGAATAGTATCTGTTTGATTCTGTTGTTGTCTGCTGTGTTTGAACTAATGGAGCTGGTTGGCCTATGTTGCTTAGATACTTAGTGAAGAGATACACAACAATATAGGTGTTCACATTTACTGTGGCTTGTATGTTTTGATGTGTGTACGTATTCACTCGCACACAAGCTGCTAGGGTGACAAGCACTGAAATACAAAAGCAATGGTTATTAACCTTTGGTTGTCTGGTTTGTACTGCAGGGTTTCCCATATACAGCCACAGTCCAGTAACCCTAATGTGGGTGTCTCACGAGGCCTCGACACCTCAGACCTGCATCCATCTGCTTCCCAGACCCCCCCCCTCTCCCTCTGCCTCCCAGCCCTCTCTCTCTCCCTCTCCCTCTCTCTGCCTCCCAGCCCTCTCTCTCTCTCCCTCTCCCTCTCTCTGCCTCCCAGCCCTCTCTCCCTCTCCCTCTCTCTGCCTCCCAGCCCTCTCTCCCTCTCTCTGCCTCCCAGCCCTCTCCCCCTCTCTCTCTCCCTCTCTCTGCCTCCCAGTCCTCTCTCCCTCTCTCTCTCCCTCTCTCTGCCTCCCAGTCCTCTCTCTCTCTCTCTCCCTCTCTCTGCCTCCCAGCCTTCCTCCCTGCCTCCTACTCCTTCCCCTCTCCCAGTTTCCCATCTCTGCTTCACAGTCCTGGCTTCAGAGTGGCACACCCTCACAATTATTCACAGACTAAAGATCTTGAGTAATTCCTGCTCTAACACAATGCTCTCTGTCAGAGAAATCATCTGGTTTTAGTCACAACATCCCACTCATTCTGAACTGGGACCATCAGTTCTTCGAGAAAGATTAAAGGCCTTTTCACGATTGTTAGCCTAATGCTTTGTATCAGTGCCACATTGTACAGTAAATTATTTCTACAAAACATTAACACACCTTTGGCTTTCTTTTTAGTAAAGGAATTATCATAATTGACACTAGCAAAATGCTCTCTCTCTCCTTTTCTTTCTCTCTGTCTCTCTCTCTGTCTCTCTCTCTCTATGCATTCCAAGCCATAAACTGAAGTATTGCAGCTATCTCCCTCCCTCCCCATCCAACCTTTTTGTTTGGGATTTGGAAGGAGCCCAAGTTGATTAGCAGGCATCAGCGAAGCCACGGGTGCTGGCTGGAGTTAACAGCCTGTCCTGGGTCCATCAGGCGTCTGTGCAGCGTGGCAACAGGGTAACTCCCCCTCTGTGAGTCTAAAAAACGCTCCCGTGAACACCAGATCCCAGCACGCAATACTGCATCCAACCCCACAGGTCCCCACGCCTCCTGTCCATCTCCTTGGAAATACCTCGACAGGACGGACGGACTGACTGACAGACTGATAGTTAGATGGATATATAGATAGAATAATTCAAAATGTGACCCTCTGCATCTCATACATTTTGTATGACCGTGTAAGAAAAATGCGCTATTGGTGTGCAACAAAACACGCCCTGTTAAACAAACGCGAGCCCAGCTGACAAACTCCGCTGGAACATCATATTAAAATAATTCCAGGTGAGGCTCATGAAGGTGAGGAGATTTGTATAGCCTGGGCCCTTACAACAACACACCGCTGGAGATGCCGGGCCTTCGTGCCTTCTCCCGCTCCCTCGGGAAACGTCGTACAGATCCTATCTCGCCCCTCGGACAACCTCAACCCTAGCTGCTGCTACCCGGCCTCGGGCGATGCGGCTAAACAACAAAGTTGAGCTTCAGCGCGCGCCGACATGAAAAGCTCGCGGAGTCTCAGAGTAGTATGTAAAACAGTCGATGTGGAGGCTATGGTAAATATTGCAATGTGCAGCACATGTATCAAGCCCGTCCATTGTTTATGAAAAGCCTTTGTATTAATCTGCTGAGCTACAGTGGAGAGCGGAGTGGATTTGCATGCGGAGCTGGCAGCGGTGGATTTGCTCCAGAAGGGCCTAAAGGAAGAGGGGGAAACTCGACTGGAACAAACCGGTCGAGTGCCAACGGGGAACCGAGTTTGTGTACCAGGGCAAACCAAGAAGCTGAGCACTGCTCTGGATCTCTCCACTCTACCCTCTCTCTTTCTTTCTCTTTTGTCTTTCTTTTCTCCCTCTCTCTCTGTCTCTCTCTCTCCCCCTCTCTTTCTCCCTATGTCATACTCTCCCTTCTCTCTCGCTATCTCTCCCTCTCTCTCTCAGCCTGTCTCTCTCCCCCCATGTCATACTATCCTCTCTTGCCATCTCTCCCTCTCTCTTTTTCCCTATGTCTACTATCCTCTCTCTCTCCTTCTCTCCCTCTTTTAGCTCTCTCATGCCTGTCGCATGGACAAGCTTCATTAAGAGATTAAGTGTTAAATTCAATTCCCTTTATTAATCCCAGAGGAAATTCAAATTCCAGTCCAGATGAAGTCAACAGTTGACACAGAAGAAGCCTGAGCTAAGTCTGAGATCCTCACCATGAGACTGGAAGTGTAGGGTATAGTCTTCAGGGGTTGTAGTCGTTATGATTCCTACGTCATTTGCAATTTGCAGGAGCATAGCGAGTGTGAATCCTGCGTTTATTTAGCGAGCAGCGATAGGCTTGGTGTTTCTGCGGTCACATGACCAGACGAAGCCTCTGACCCTTCCAGCGGGAGCGATTGTACTCCAACTGAACCTCGCAGTCAGATGTGAGTATGACCGTGTTATGTTGCGAGCCAAAGGGCTGGTAAACTCCGTCGCTGGTGGAGAGGAGAGGAGAACAACACTAGGCTCGGCGGGTGACGGCCACTCCATTAAATCATCCAATCACCTGCTGGCGCTTGCTTTCTTAGCCAATCATGCAGATCGGGGCCCAGCTGTGCGTGACCCCCTCCAGGCAGGACTTCCTGTTTCAGGGGGCCGTTCCGTCCAATGGCAGCCAGGGGACCGGTCTCACAGGAACCAAGCCCAGGGGTCCATAAAAATCTATGATCCTCCACAGCCCATTGGCAGTGGCGTTTCCGCTACAGGAGAAGCAGAACTCCAGCTTCACCTCTGGGAGGCTGGGACAGGGGAGGGACGGTCACACTGGAGGACCCAGACATCGGCTCGGATTCCACTTCTGTCCCGCGCCACATGTGGGGAAAGAATGACATCATCACAGGAGTGATTCATATCATGAAACATGTTATTTCTAATATGAATATGAATACATGACAATATTTGCTGGAGATATTTTATCCAAATTGCAAGGGAACACGTTTCGTTTGACCACTTTCTGCATAGTGGTTGTGCATGTGAAGCCCTATTGATAATTATTAAAGTAAATGCTGAATAGAAAGACAGAGCAATGCCACCCACCCCTTTTAGCCCATGCTGATGAAGTCACTTCCTGTTAGCCTGGTGATTTTCTTCTGTGAATGTACATTGGGTGCTCTTGCGATGCTCAGAATGCACATGATCATCACGAGCCACGACGAGAAACACTTCCTGTATAACATACCAGTCACTTCCTCTATTATAAACATGCCATTTCCTCTTTGGAACACATGACTCACACAGAGGGTGGCTGAGGAAAACAAATTGGGAACACTTAAGGAGTTAAAACAACATCCTGGAGCAGGAGGTAATGGGGTCCTTAAGGCGGAGGGTTAGGTGTCTGGGGAGCGCCTGTCAAAACTCTATTAATAAGACAAGGCGTGTGAATGGGGAATGTTCTTCCTCTCTCTAACAAGCATGAAGACACAGGTAAGTAGGAGGCCTTAGCTTGTTCTCCAGACAATAGGGCACCAAACACTCCAGGAACGAGTGACATTTATCCTTTGTGCGTGTGTGTGTGTACGAAAATTCTTATAAAGATAAAAAGTTGAGAACATTTGTCTGAGACTTTCCTTTGAGCCGTCATATGAGCCATCACTGTGGCTCTCACATCCATCCTAAAATGCTCTCTCTCGCTCTCTCGCTCCCTCGCTCCCTCGCTCCCCCTCTCTCTCTCTGTTTCCAAAACCCGGGTGAGAGGTGGGACCAAAACATAATGTTTTGAAAGTTGAGGGGCGTGTCTCCGAGGCATCCTATCAGATTCTCACCTGCACTCAGTCGTGTACAAACGGCCAATATCAAGCGATACCGCGTTCTGTTCTGGGAAGAGACAACTGGCCCAGTGCGCAACATTAGAAGGGGTTAATCCATATAAATGTTGACACACATATTGCTTACACAGGGAGTTAATAAGACTAACATATTATTAGCTTCATAACATTCCCCCATAATAATGCGACCGCCTGTCAATCATTGACACAATTAAATTGTTTAATGAATAAATTTGCATTGATAATGAAGGGGTTGTGCAGAACATCTGGCTGGACTGGTTTAATGGCATACCTTGCATCAGATGCCCATATGGAACGCAAACGGAAGGGCTGTTTTGATGCTAACTAAATGAAAAGTATCACTCAAATTAATTTGGCTCGTTTGACAGAGAGAAAATCACTTAGTAAGAGTGATTCTGGCATATTACAAGCTCAGTGGCTAATTGCTGCATAGGAGTCATTTATCTGCCACTACCTTTTCCCCATCACTCGCAAAAAAAAACACACACAAAAAAAAATACCTACTGCTCAAAAAACTCGCCAGTAACAGTTATTTTCCTCGCTGCATTACAATATTGCGAAGGCATCAGGAATTTGTCGACACCGCCAAATGAAATGCAAATTGGCCCAACAGCAAAATCACATCTGGCTGAGCTATTTCTTAAAATCTTCATACGTGTTTCCACAATTAAAATGAACAATTGCCACTACATTGCTCATTTCGCCTGCACAGTGTCCCAACGCCAAAATATACATTTCAAAATGACTGTCGAGGAGAGGATAAGAATATAATTATGCTGCATGAGAAATCGAGACATCAGCATCGTTATGCCATGCAGAAAAAGAAAGGAAGACACACATAAAAAAATCAAGTAATGGTATTCAACAAAATCATTTCCAAAGAACCCTACATAAATATTCATGTTGCTGATTTAAGCTGTAAAACGAATTCTGTCTCCAAATCCTTTAATTTCAGTAAATGTGCCTCTCTCCATTGCCATTGTGATTGACTATATTAACTTCTTGCAGAAGTGTTTCTATGTGAGAAGATCCTGTATAAAATTGGGACAAAATGGTTGTTCAGATGATGTACTGTAACATTTCCCTTAATTGTGAAGCTGTGGGTGTAGACAGCAAATTGAATATCTCACATGTAGGTAGGAAGGAGAGGAGGAGGGGTCCATTCAAACAGAGGCTAACTGCGCCATAGCTTTCCCAGAGGTCCTAGAACTTGGAAAGCAGCTGTCTCCTGAGAAGCCTGAGTAAAAAGAAAAGAAAAAAGAAACATGAATAAATCAACAAGGTTGTGCCTGTGGAAGAGGAAGGGCCAGCTGTACCGGGGTGATTATGACAGAGCCACGGAGCCACAGGCCACTGGGAGGTCGTGTCTTTAATGATTAGACTATCAGACAATGAGAGAGGGAGAGCCGTTTTAACTTCACAAACACATACTGTACTGCAGATCAGGAGTCAGGCTAATGTGTGTGTGTGTGTGTGTGTGAGAGAGAGAGAGAGACAGAGAGAGAGACAGAGAGAGACAGAGAGAGAGAGAGAGAGAGAGAGAGAGAGAGAGAGAGAGAGAGAGAGAGAGAGAGAGAGAGAGAGAGAGAGAGAGCCGGCCATGGCGATCAGAAAATGTTTTCGTGAGCATGTGAGAGTGAAGGTTTACATTTGAATCCCGACCAGAGTGGGCCAGAAACAAGGCTCCGCTCCAAGAAAGACAGAGTGCTAACACACTATACACACACACACACACACTATCTGCCAAGAGCAGGGAGGGGTTGGAATGTCCTGCTCCTGGAGGTTTGCTGGTGAGAACAGGGATGGTCTGGCTGATGTTCCAGCTAGCCCACGCAGCTTCCTCTGAGCTAAGGAGCACACTGCTAGCCATTGTCTGCAAAGCCAAGGCCCAACCCTTAGCAAGCCATACGACGTGGGTGTCAAGGGCTGATTGAGGATCTTGTGAAAGCCTGCATCCCACTGCTCGCATCCTATTGAGAGAAGTACTTCCTAAAACACAATTTATCATCCGCTGAGCTCAGGGGCCAAAGTCTTCAGGACGTGACGCTGAACTTCCCTGACATGGTCAATAAAGTAGAGTTTAGAGGCTGTCCTGTTGACATGGCAGATCCTCGTTAAATGAATGGATATCGACTTAATATTAGCTTGAGGCTGAAGGCCTTTGTTGTGGTTGGCGTGTATCGTTTAGCCCAAGTTGACAGTGATTGGTAAAGCAGGGGACACAGTCCCTACAGCGATGTTACATAATGATTTAATAGCAATTGATTGCAAAAATCTAAGCGTTTTTTGAGGCTTTCATCACAACCCTGATGGCTACAACAATGGACTGGATTATCTGGGGAAAGGCTACAGCATAGCTCAGTGGTAGATCGTTTGTCTGTGGATCAAGAAGTCGCCGGTTCAAATCTCCCTGTGTATGATGATTTGGATGAAAGTTTCTGCTAAATTAATACGTCATTAGTTTATCATCTGTGGTTTGGGGGGCGCTAACGCCCTGCAGCAAAGATTCATCTTCTGTCCTGTTGCTCTCTAACTCCCAATCAACAAAACACAAGTGATTTTCTTTCACTGGAGACAGACAATATCACAGGAATGGCCCCAACCCCTTTAACCATTCAGGGATCAATTTCTCATCAATCACTCACCAACGACTGTATATATGTATGCGTATTCACCTAATGTTCAAGCAAACTCTTGGTGCAACGTCAGTTCCCCTCAAACCCCCGTCTCCTCTCTGACAGGAACCTGTCTCTGCCGATCTTCCTCCACCTTCTTTAAGCGTGGTAAAAGTAAGAGGCTGATTTTCTCACCCTGTGAGCGCGTTGCAAGCGCAGCTTCCTGGGCTGTTAATCTGTTTGCACATTTGCGGCGCTAACAATGTGTTGACAACACGCTGACATCACCCAGATGTCAGACACATCTGCCTCCTCCGGCCCATGAATATTAAACCGAAGCAGGCAGGGCCGCTTTCATTGTTCTCTCCTCCGATCGGCTCCCTCCATACCTCCGTCTCTCCCCCCGGTCTTCCCTCCATCACTTCCCATTAACGTCTCACACTCCTTGTTTCATCTTTCTTTCTCTTCTGTACTCTCACACTATGTCTCTGTGTTGTTCTTTCCCTCTCTCTCTGTTTCTCTTTTTAATCAGACAACGTCAGGGCTACAGGTGAGACAGTGTGCGAGGGGGGGAGACAGAGTGTGTAGATACAGTGCAAGATTCAACGCAGAGTTCCTCTCGATATTCATCAGTTTAGTTCCTTTCTCCTTTACCAACTCCAACTTCTCCGACTCCTTCACTGTATTCTTTCCTCAACAAAAGTTTTTGGGGTTGAAGACCACATTGAAAAACACCTTAGGTATACTGGCTGTTGGCTGCCTTATTGAGCTGAAGCACAGGGCTTGAAGTTGTTAGGAATAATGCACTCACCTACCATTGATCTCCTTTTAATGAAACTCTTGGATAACACACAGAGTTGCGAGTTGAAGGGCATTTCAGCTGCTCCCCACTAATTGCAATTTTACAAGAGAGCGTTAAGTGGGATAGAGCAAGCTCAAACAGTGGATATGGGAATGGGACTTTCTGAAGTTGAGGTAATCCTTATTTAATGTTTGGGTTTTAATGACAGGCAGAAGTCAGGGCTAATGAATCTACCGCTATCGTATGCTAGCTTTTCGCTGGTGTATCCGAGGAAGGTGTCAATTCTCTTACAATTCCCATTCCACTCAGGAGACAGGAATTGATATTCTGTTCAGGAACGAAGAAAGCCCCCATGGAGTAATTTTGGATTCAGTAATTGAATGTAAGTTCACCTCCTAGACTGAGCGAATCTCAAATGAAAGAGATGCTAACCCTTGGTGACGCCAGGCTTAAAAGACATGAAGATTTATACCGGGACAGACCTGACTAATTCAGGCTGCATTGGCTTTGTGGGATCATCTTTAAGGGCTGTCCTGCATCTCTTAAAGCAGAAATGTGACCCACCACTCGTATCCTAAACAACACTGGCTTTGTGATCTGCAAACAAGCATGGCCTTCATGGGCTCTTTCTACAAACGCACGGCCGTCTTCTGTCCACAATGTTGTATTACAACATATTTGGATGAATAAACGCACTATTTAAAATTGGAATTGTACTTCATACTACGCATTTCATCACAAACATATACAAACATTTCTCACAGTGTTAAACACACTGACGGCTTTCCCTGTTCCAGTAGCACTGGTTCTATTCTAACATCTGTCTGTAGTCCAGTACATTTTACATATATGCACAATACGTATATATAAAATTATTTTATTTCGTTTTTCTCATAGAGAGCTGGAGAACCAGTACCTTCAGACTACGAAAGAGTCACGATAGGCCAGCTCAACAAACACTACGACATCACACTCAGAACCCTCTCCTTAACCTTACAGGGTTCAGGTTACCTGAAAACACGGCTAATTAAATATCAAAGGAACCAAGTGTGGATCCTCTAGTCCTCTTCTTTCCCCACTTCTGACGAACACAGACGCCTGCGCATTCCCCAGAACAGGGAAGGAACCCCCCCGCTGGGCTGAGGGAGAGAGCCGTTGACATGTTGATATAGAGTTCATGCTCAAGAGGAATATTCGTCACACCACTCTAGATTAGCCCTACAGTGTCAGGGTTAATTGCCCTAATCAAGAAGGGTTAATTAGTTATTCTGTGTCTACAAGCAGCCCAGAGTGTTATCCAAGCAGGGCCTCTGGCGTGGGTGACACGAGCCTTCACCTCTTTAGCAATTAGGTTGGGTTGGCGAAGGCGATAACACAGGGTTAAATATTCACTGTGAATGCCCCACGGTATCAGAGAGGGAGAGAGTGAAGGAGGGGAAGAGGGGGAGGAGAGGGAGAGGGGGAAAGAGAGGAAGGGAGAGAAGGAGAGGAAGAGGGGGAGGAGAGGGAGAGGGGGAAAGAGAGGAAGGGAGAAAAGGAGAGGAAGCGAGAGATGAACAGGAATGAAGGGAAGGAGTGAATGAGAGGAGAGGAAGAGAGGAGAGGTAGAGGGAAGAAGGGAAATAGAGGGGGAGGAGAGGTAGAGAGGGAAGGAGTGAGAGAGAGAGAAGATTGAAGGTGAGGAGAGGTAATAGTGTCAGTGGAGGGCGGATCTGGCTGGAGGGCAGAGCTGGGTGGAGGGCGGAGGTGGGGTGGAGGGCAGACTAACAAGGTGATGACAGGTGTAAGGTAGTCAAATAACAACCTTCCATCTAACACTTCTCTTCCCTCATAAACACACAAAGGGAAACACAGAAACACGTAAACACAGACACACGTAAACACAGACACACGTAAACAGAGACACACTATTCATCTCTGAAAGCGAGATCATTTGGCGAGGTTGTGCGAGTTCAGCTTGGGAGGACAGTTCTGTTTCCAGAGTCCTAATCTACTCATCCAGCAGGCTGGGTGCAGACAGGCAGAGTGACAGATGCTGCAGACCTGTGGGTCTGACTGGGATCTGCAGCACAAGCAGCCAGGCCCCCCGGTGGACAATCACCGCCATTACAAACACTACCTGCAGAACTGCTCTTCTTCCTGCAGCCTTTGAGTCTCACATTTTAATATTTAAATGTTCATATCTCTATATCTCTATATTTAGATATCTACAGACAGACATACAGAAAACATGTTCAGTGAAGTATAAGATCCAGACACAGTGTAGTGCTCTTGTTCCAGCCCCTCACAGAACAGCAGGTCACAGTAGCCAGGGGGTACGAGAGTAGTTTAGACAACTGTCTCCACACATTTACCTCAAGGATACATGAGACTTACGCTAAAGTACCTGAGCAGAAAACCCCCCCACAAAAACACAATTTAACAATATAAGGAACAAATTGTCTTTGTATGGAAGATTAAAGGAGAACATTTGAGAACGTTGGAGATGTACCCAGACAGCAGGGCTGATTTTCTGCCCCCTTCCTCTTCTCCGGACTGCTGTCTATCTGCCTGTGTTCCATCAATAAATGATGCTGGAGGTGCATGTAGAATAAATAAGTAATAATGACATGTATGACAAATGAATAATGAAAACACTGTTTTTCTAAAGTTTTCCTTTGTCCCCTTTAAAATTAAAATTAAACCATACACACATCGTTGATCCTGAAGGCACTTCTAATTAAACTACGTCTTTTCTGATCCGGCAGTAAGCGTTGCGGTCGGTTTCTACTTTGTTATTACACAGAATTACTCGCTTTGTGTCTCCGCATCCCTGAGGGGTTGGTTCGTGGAATTGAACAAAAGAGGAGCTGAAATGCTCTGGGAGATGTGAACCCCGGTGGAGAGAAGAGAAGGAGGAAATGGTGACAGACAGTTTTTTGACTGGAAGCCACAGTTCCTGCAGCTGCCATCTTGACTCATCTGAGTCAAACTCAATTCATCTTGCATTCTTCTCTTGGGAGAACAACCAGCCCTCTTTCCAACGCTGGTGTGAACCTTGATCAGGCTCTTGAACGGTCCAAACCTTTCAGCGTGGAGGCAGACAAAAAATCTACACTGACCTTGTAGATGGGGGATGTCGTAACGTGTTCATGCTCTGAAGTTCAAATGAAGCTAGGTGTTTTTTCTTTTCTTTTTTTAAGTAGTCAAGCAACGTTTACGTCCAAGGAACCTTCTGGAACATGTGTTTGGGTAGAAGGATCACATGTCCTCTCCTCCTGCCGAGGTCTCTGGGTGTCGGGCGCTGAGCATCCCAGGGAGTCTGGAGAGGACACACACACACCTGGCCCAGCAGGCAGAACCACCTGGCCCAGCCATGGGAAGATCTGTTCGGGCTAAGGTGACCTTTCCTTAGACCTAAAACCACAGATCAACATCTGGCACATAACCTTTACTGGAGCTCGTCATCCTATATGTTTCCAGGAATATTAATTCGCGTCCTTGTTTTTACTGAGGTTCTTTTTTTATGACAGAGCTCCTCCACGCAGCTTCTGCACGATCCAAATTTCAATGTCCCCTCATCATTTCAAAACAGATGTATGATAGATGTTTCCCAGTTTAAACATCTCGTTTCTGAACCAAGGCCTCCTCCACCACCACCCCTCCCCCTTTCTCCAGCCGGGGAGAGCTGTGTTTTGACAAGCATGTAATGAACCACTGTTCTCTTAATACGAGCACCACTTCTGCTTATTGCCTGTACGATCTTTACCTTCGGGCTGGCTGGCTGGGGCGGTGAGAGAGAGGATCTTTACCTTCGGGCAGGCTGTCTGGGGCGGTGAGAGTGAGGTTCTCACCAGCATGTTGCTGAATCCCAATCAGAGGTCCACTGTTTCTGCAGGGAGGCCAATACAGAATCAGCTAAGATGATCGTATCTGAAAAAGTAAAAGGTCAATTTTACTGAATAGGATCTTCTGTTTGAGAGGTTATGGTTGCATTGTAATATTCTTTATTATTCTTTATTTTTGACGTGCCTGGTAGTGGTAGAGATGTGGTTACTTCGGCTGTGTCCGGTACTGTGCCTTGACTCTGACACTGTTAGAACTATGCACTTCTGATCTTTGATCTTCTGCTTTATATATACCTATATATTCTCTGTGCACTATTTGTCTGTGGCTTTGGATAAAAGTGCCTGCTAAATATATCGTGAGTATGAATATACCTCATATTCATACTCACGTTTGAATATGAGGTATCAGTATTGAGGATTGCTAGAAGGGTGTTAAAAAGCGTGAGTTGGGTAAATGTTTGTGACAGGAAGTCACAATCCTCACTTTTCATTCAACTGTTTGTTATTATGGGTGAGGGGCAGTTACAATATCTTTGATTGGTAGAGAATACATCAGGGGGTTCAGACGGTGAATCACTGCTTATTCTGTGCATCCAGCCAAGCTTCTTTTTTTTTTGTACACCTTGTCCCCTGGTGCTGGGAGAGAGTCAGTGTCTGTTCGAACCGTGCCGTCAGAACGAAGTCTATGCAGTGACTTGGCTGGGATCAGACGAGCAATGTAACCGCTTACGACCTGAGAGACTTAGCAAAGTTAGGCGCATGTATGAGTTACTGCTTGGCGCGGGACAGCGCACTGTTTCCTGGGTTCACACAGATGACAAAAACATTATCCCCAATCCATTTTTTTTTTTACTCCACCAAGGCTATGGGGATTTCTGAAGTGAACCTCGTCTCCTCGTATGAATATGTTTTTTGGCAGCGCATCGTGGAAAAAATGTCAAATGTAAGACAAAAAATGGATGACTTGGGAAGTTCATCATGTTCGATGACAGACTGACAATAAACAGGGCAGGATGTCACGCTAAATTAACCATTCTTGATTCTGTGTTTTGATTCGCCTCGCTGGACTGCTTTTTGTTGAAAGCGAAATTATGAGTTAAAGTATAACACAAAACAAACGTTTGAAAGAGTGCAGACGGTGAAAAAAGCACTGTTTTCTTTGGTATATCTATCCCGTTTCACCTTTGGACATTCACTGCAGTTTACGTTGTTTTGGCAATTTGGCTACTTAGAGAATTAGGTCATGCAACATTGCAAATGTTTTGTAGATTTTGGGTCTGTATCAGTAATCTATGGAGGAAATCCAAACCCTGTTGAACTGAGCGTTTTACTATTCTAAACGTGAAATAAACACCTCTTTGGATGGATGTAAACTGTTCATATTCCACCTACTCTGATTCCTCAGAAGTACACTAGCCTATCTATACCGCAGTTAACCACGACAGTACAAATATCACCATCATCATACAGTGCGTGATGTTTTGTTTGGACTAAACTGTCAGCTGTCACACAGTGTGACACCTTGTGGTGTCATCAGCTCATCTCATGTGTTGACTTCAGCGACAGAGTTCCTATTGAAAGTGATGGCTTGGAGACTCCCGCTACTAAAATGCAAACTGCAATGATGGGCCTCTCTGGTGCCATGCAGTTCTAATTAGCGATAATGAACATCCTTCTATTATCTATGCTGTTATGCTGTCTTTGACCATTAAAGTGATCCTCCACTTTGCAGACCCTGTACAGCACTGGCCCTAATTGAAACAGACATGTTATGTAACACAACAATGTCATATACCCGGCAAGGCGCAGCATAGTGCTACTTAGTGAACCAGCTTTATGAAGCGTTCAGGTAACAATCTTCTCAGAAAACACTGAATGGAACTATGACTTCAAAACGGAACGGTTTTCTTCACAGTTTAATTTGTTCCCATAAACCACATTTTGACAATTTCCCACAGATTACTCTCCTAGATGTGTTTTCACATAAAACTCAGGATGTAAAACAGGCTACTGGATACACGAATGTGTAATATGGAAATATCCAAAAAGAAAGAAAGAAATCTCACACTTTATCTTTCCCAACCAAAAGTATATCATTATACACAGCAATTGAGCTGGTATTAGAGTCACAGGGGATCCTTCTCCAACTTGTTTTGGCTTCAACAAGGTCACAGGCAAAGTTTTAAGTAGAAACCACATCCTTCACATTCTGACATTCATAGGGTTCTTAATTGGTTTCCAAGATGAAAACATGGGAAATTGCTTGAAGTGTAATAAAGTATGCAATTCCCCTCAGAAAAGTTTAGGAATAACAATTATTGCACTGGTCAACAGGGGGTGCTATATTTCTCTGACGGAGGTGACTCAGAAAAGGATCTTGCACAGCTAACCACAAATTTGCCCCTCTCTGAAGTTGTTTTTCAGTCATTGCCAACAAGAATGAGCCTAGACTAAAAACAGATGTTACAACCAAAGCTCCAAAGCGATCTGCAAACACAACAATCTGTGCGCCTCAAACACACAAGAAACCAAAATAGTTCTTTCGTCTCTGCTTTTTGTCTCACTTCCAACAGTTTGTCTGACCCAAGGAACTTCTCAGGTGGCCATGTTAACAAGACTCACATGTCTCTCAAGGAGAGCTGGACACAGGCCTGGACAAGACACCGCTGTAAATGTTACACCTGCTCAGAAACCCTCAAAGTCTTTTGATATTGAAGCATCTGCGTTTTTTTTATAAATACTAAAGTTCAGGCATTTTGTGTTTTGGGGGTGCATCTCTATTGTTAACAACATTTAAACTGGGTCTTTCAGACAGTCATGGTGTTCCTGTGTCTGGCAGGGGGAGAGGAGCAGGTGGTGGAGATTCATAGACTGCTATTCCAGCATCCACTGTTAAAAGTCGCTAAAATCCTCTAGGCTGCTAGGCTGACTGTGGCCAGACACATCTCTTTTACAAGGAGGTATATTTTTTTCACAACACACACACACACACACACACACACCAGTGAATTGCTGTAGTTTCAGATTGAGCAAGGGAAGCTAACAGTGAAGTAAGTCTTCCTACAGCTCTTGGCCTCCGCCACCATCTCTGAGGCCCTCCTCTGTTACGACCTGCAGTGTTGAGTTTGCTTCAACTTTTATCTCCTCTCAGCTCATATAGAGTTTTACAACACTGAGGATAGGAAAAATACAGCGTTGTCATTGAAACACCCTTAACATTTTCACATTACATTCCCAGGCAAGTAGGGTGAAGTGCCTTGCCCAAGGACACAACGTCATTTGGCACGGCTGGGAATCAAACCAGCAACCTTCTGATTACTAGCCCAATTCCCTAACCGCCAAGTCCCTAACCACTCAGCCACCTGACTCCTTAACGAGTACTAAGGACAACAGAGTATGGATTCAGTGAGTAGCGTTCTAAACTGTAGTCCCTTTCAGCAGTTGTTATCGCAGGCGTAAGAGCAAGGAACCTGGGAAGCTTACGAAGGGATGTATTTTTCACAGGTGTCTTTTTCTATTTACACCAGAGAGCACATTAGTGAGATCTTTGGTGTTTTCTTTCCATTGTCTAGACAACGCCATCCCATACTCTCAGAGGATGGCGCCGTTTGACTGACAGTTGGTTGGGAAGTTCCACCAGCTGTCAATCATTCCCCGGCGCCTAGCAACCACAATAGCAGGTAGAGGCTGGAGGTTCTGTTTCCCAGCCTGCTCTGCTTTGCCAAGCAGCCAGGGAACTGAGTAGGCATATTAGGTAAAGGTCATGGGAACACACCACCACGTCTGTCTCTCTCTCAACCTCTCTCTCTTTTTCTCTCTCACCTCTATCTCTCTCTCTTTCTTTCCCTCTCTTTGGCTTTTCTTTCTGTCTCTCTCTCTCTCTCTCACACCACACACAAACACACAGGCCGCTCACACTGGGAGGTGAATAAGGCTGACTGCCGACAGGTGCAAAAGTGTCAACACCTCCATTGCTCCTTTACTCGCCACACTCAAGCCAGCCCACCTGTTTGAAGAAGCCCCCCAAAACCCACCAACACCCCTCGGATCTCTGTGGAAGAGGGCTGGGGGGGCTGGGGTAGAAGGTAGGGGCAGGTGATGGGTCTGCATGATGGGGGAGTTGGAAAGAGGGGGGGGGGGGCGAGGAGGGGGGAAAAGTTGCACCACCGATCGTATCAATTAATACCAATAAAGACCTTAAGTGACAACACAGAGAGGCATTAGACCCGACAAAGCACGGCAGCTTTGTTCCTGCGAGGCGCCAGCTGCCGGCGCCGAGGCCCAGAGGAGAAGCAGGCGTCCGCGGGTTCTGCTCCACCAGCGGCGGGCCGGGGCGGGCGGCTGGGCGACTGCGCGCGCGGGGCCGGACCCGTTCCCTGTGCGAGTGCAGTATTAATGAGGCGACAGCATGGCCCTGCTTCCGTATTCATTAGGCATCTGGGCTAGCAGATGTGAAGTACTGCCTCAAGACGAATAAAAAATGACTTCCCATCTGGACTCCCTAAACTGGAAAAGACAAGAGCGGTTTCTCTCGCTCTTTTTCACTTTCTCTCTCTCTTTTTCTCTCTCTCCTCCTCTGTGGCTCTCTGTGGCTTTCTCTCTCTCTCTTCCTTCACTCCCCTCCCTCGTTCTCTCTACCTCTCACTTTTAACAGTTAGGCCCTTGAAGGTTGCACAAAGACAGAGTCTTGTCAAACGATGTGATCTCGCGTCAAGCGGTGATCAAGTCATTGACATTCTCAATGGTTATGTTCATGTCTGACTGAATCTACACCATTGATTTAGATTACAGAGCTAATTTGATTGATCTTGCCCTACCACAAAGTTGACATATTGGTAAAGAGCCCATTAGAAAAGAATTATTCTGGGATATTTCACTGAATTCTCAAAACAAAAATCATTAAAAACTTTCATTTCTCCTCTATTGCTTGAATACGACTAAATGTATATATTTGCAGTACATGTAAAATGCTTGATTTACCACTACACACTAGTACATTTCTTTTTAAACAGCTCTGACTACAATCACATCAGAAACAAAACTCAGAAACAATTTCATTCACACTGCTTCCAAAGCCTACAAGCTAAAGTATGACTCCAGCTCAAAGCCCAAGGTCTTCAAGCTCCTGCCAGCTTGACCCGCTCGGATCACGTGGCTGCTGTTCCCTGTCCTCTCCTCTGGCTCTTTTAATAAGGGCTTCAATTAAAAGGCTCATTTCCTCCTCTGTGCTTCTTGGGGTGGTTTTATCTGCGGAGTCCAAATGGCCCGGCCGGCGTTCAGACACCAGGTTGTCCTGCTCTGCTGGCTGGGCACCTCGAAGACTGTGAAGGTCAATGTGCGAAACCTGCAGAGTCCTCCCTCGTGCTCCCCCTCCCTCCCCCCTCTGCCCCTCTCCCCCCCCCTGCCCGTCTCCCCCCCCTTGCCCCCCCCTACCCCTCTCCAACCCCCCTCTCCCCCTCCCCCCTTTCCTCGTCACCTTCCCTACCTGTATTCTGAGGTAGATTCCTTACCTTGTCTCCTTTCCTAGTCGTCTGCTGGGATGTTGTGTTGAGTCTCCCCAGGGAAGCAGTTAGGCCTGCAGCATCTCAGGGAAGATAAAAGACTGAAGGTGCTTGACTGAAGGGAGTATCAAACATGATCGAAACTAATACTGAAGCTTTGATCAACACAGCTTCACCACAAGTTCCTCCATGTATAGAAGAAACATGACATGAAAAGGTGCAGAGCTGAATCAACTGCCAATCCCTAAAACTGACAACACTCATGATCAAATATGATATTTTAAAGACCTTTGAGATCACAGTCTCAATTCATTTATCTTTCCATCTTGTTAACTGAACCCAGGAACTCCTGACAAAGCGTACACAACGCCTGAGACGCTCCCAGAAGCTACTGTTTTGTCGCTGCGGACGAATAATCATCCTCGACTGCAAGAGGCAATTAAAGAGGGGAAAGCTGAAAAATCTGGAAGAAAACGTCTCCAATAATGTGGATATCATGTTCAATAATAAAAGCGGCTTTACAGCGGGGAGTGATTATCATTAAAGTTTGAGGAGCAAAGACCAGGTGTGTGTGGTCTGAAAAACACCGACCCCGAAGGCAATTTGTTTCACTCAGACAGATTTTGCTGCCTCGCGGTGAGGTAGGTAACGCGTCTTAAGGCCGTTGCCTTGCGCGCGTGTCATCTGTTTTAGATGAAGAGTAATGACTGCGCCTCAGTGGCCGGGCCCTCAAGTCACGGAGAAACCAAGGCGGGCCGAAACATAATGATTACATGGAGCTGCGAGATCAGGACTGCCAAAGCACGTCGCTAATGCTTTGTGAAAGCTGAGTCAGCGAGTGTGGTGGCATTGGTTCGTTTGCGGTATCCGAGCCATGATGACCCACCGGTCATCATGGCGGGAGGGGGAGAGGGGGAGGGGGGGGGGAGGGGGAGAGGGGGGTTGGAGAGGGGCAGAGGGGGGCAAGGGGCAGGGGGGGGAGGGGGAGAGGGGGGTTGGAGAGGGGCAGGGGGGGGCAAGGGGGGGGAGAGGGGCAGAGGGGGGAGGGGGGGGGAGGGGGGGAGGGAGGGGCAGAGGGGGGTTGGAGGGGCAGAGGGGGGTTGGAGGGGGAGCACGAGGGAGGACTCTGCAGGTTTCGCACATTGACCTTCACAGTCTTCGAGGTGCCCAGCCAGCAGAGCAGGACAACCTGGTGTCTGAACGCCGGCCGGGCCATTTGGACTCCGCAGATAAAACCACCCCAAGAAGCACAGAGGAGGAAATGAGCCTTTTAATTGAAGCCCTTATTAAAAGAGCCGAGCGGGTCAAGCTGGCAGGAGCTTGAAGACCTGGGAGGAGAAATGGACAGGAAGGTTTGTGATGAGGAGTTAGTGAGAGACATGAGGCACGTGGGTGAGTCTGAGCTGTGATTCTCTCCAGTAACGTGGATTGGTGACAACAAGCAAAATATTTATTATGCATAATTTTTCTCTCAGAATCAATTAGTAAATTGATGGCGAGGACAATCCCAGATTATACATCCTCCTCAATTTTATGTGAAATCCAAATCAAACAGAATTGAAGACACAGCTGATGTGCTTCACAAGGAACGGGCCAGTGACTTGAGATAATATGTTTACACTTCGATACATTACTACGATTCAAGTAGGCCTAGTCTTAAACTCCTTTATCTTCCTTTAACGTCGGATTAAGTACCGTACTGTTGTTTGAAGGACTAGGCATGTGTGGGTGGTCTAAATCTCCGACAAGCGAGAGAGACAGAACTCCCGGGTGCACCTTGTAAGCAACACAAAACTTAGCAAGCGGGAGAGATTTATCTGGGAGATGGCCGACCACTCTGGATAGAGACAGGCACCACTCTGGGCAAACGAGACCTGTCACATATTTCACGCGGCCGCGCTCTCATTAAAGGCGGAAGGCGCTCGCTGCGGTAATTGTTTTAATTTATTTGTTTATGGCGAAGACAGAGGGGACGGGCACATGGCACTTGCCTTTTTTATTGGGAACATATGGAACGCATTTATCACCATTTGCAGCGATCGGCCTAAATGATTTTATTAACTAATTTGTAACTTTACACTTTTTTAATCAAACACATGCTGCGCGCCGTAATGTTTTGATAATGCTCCCGGGCTTTGTAAAGGGAGCAGACGTAGCCAAAGGGAAATAAAAAAAAAAGGAAATTTTGAGGGGGGAAAATGAAGCGAAATGCAGAATGGGGTTTTGGTGTTGCAGGGGAGGTGGGGGCGGGAGAGGAGGGGCGGGGCGGGGGGAGGACACGGCGCCTCGAGATATAACCGTTAGCATCAGCGGTTGTAATATATGGCAGCAATGATAACGATTATTAGGGGGCTGCGCTACAGGGCTAGCACCAAGCTCCGAGGTATTTAGGATGCCATGGCGCAGGGTTGTTTACCTGAGCCAAGTGAAGCGAGGAGAGACGTTTTTCTGCTATGGCGAACACGCTTTTGTTCTCATTCTCAAGGACCGCTAGCTTGGCCCTTGCCTCATTGGCTGGGTAATATATGGTCCTGTGGGACACTGTGCTTCTGTAGTAACTTATGTTGGGAGTTGAAGTAATGTTATTTGGGCCAATACACCCCCGGCACGAGCAATACTAATAGTTTTAAGGTCTTGGAGTGGAGTGAACAGGGCCCCTGAGATTGTAATCATGACTGCCAGAAAAAATAACTGTACATAATACAACTTTTAATTTATTCTGTGCTGTAATAGTGTACTGAAGACTTGCAAGTGTAATAAAAATTAACCCACTCACCTTGTAATAGTGTACTAAAGGGGTGTTTACGAGTTCCACTGTTTCCTGCAATTGTATAACTGTATGATTTAGGATAGTTCATGGAGCGAGACACACGTTATTGAATACAAAAGTAACAAAGCATGCTCTGAGACAACAGGGAAGATCAGTCAAGGTCACGACCCTTCAGAAATCTGTCAAAGAACAGACTCCTTTATAAAACACCCACTTGAGGCCCCAGAGAAGCACTCCTTGATGTTGAAGGCAGAAGAAACCCTGATGTTTATAAGACCATCGCAGAGACAATGGGGCCAGAAGTGTGCTATGTATGTAAGCCAACAGGTCCATTATCACGGCAAAGCCAGCCATCCCTACACGCCTCAGCTCCCCTCCCTCTCCCCCCCAGCTCTCCTCCCTCCCTCTCCCCCCCAGCTCTCCTCCCAGCCCTCCCCCCCAGCTCCCCTCCCTCTCCCCCCCAGCTCCCCTCCCTCTCCCAGCCTCCAAATCCCAGTGTTTATAACAGCAATAACAAAGAGGATGTGCCTGTCTGTCACAAACACACACGCATGACACAGTCACTCTCGATGATGTCAGCTGTCAGGCCGATGGAAGGCTGACCTGGGGCATTGACTCTCATTCAGCTTCACTTTGTTTCACAATTAGGGTCTCGGCTTTCGGCATGTTGGGGAGGGTGGGGGGGCGCGGGTAGGGGGCAAGCACGTGGTGTTCCCGACAAGGGGTAATTGTACCCCTATTTGTAGATCGACAGCTGGATGGAATTCAGAAGTGCGGTTTGGACACAAGTCGCGGGCGGAGGTGCCACATGTCCTATTAAAGTATGATGATGCCAGGCCCCGATCAGGGCTCTTCTCCATACTCTGTTTGATGTCCGCCTCTTTACAGTCTTAATGGGAAGTGGGCTGCCCTGTCACATTGCTTACTTGGGTGCCTTTGCGCCCGTATTGGTTATTTACGCTGGCAGTTGGCAGCATCTTTTACGCGTAGCTGTGTGGGGTTTTCATGCACTTGTTTGCGTCCAGATGTTTATGGCTGTGGCGCACGGTGACTGCTCGGGTGGTTGTGTGGTTGTGTGGTTTATTCAAGAGATTTCGTGGCAGGGTACGCCACAGCAAACTAGTTAACACGAAAGGTGATTGTAAGGGTTTCGGAAGTGGAAAGAAAACTTGAGGCGAAGAATGTTAGGGTGTATTATTTAGAAGGGGAAGATGAGAAAATAAAGGTTGGGATTACATGCATGGTTTTGTCATTACGATGCCTTGAGAAAACTGCCTGTCACATTCTGTTGGCCTCCGTTCGAAATGTGTTTACAGAGCCATAGCTACAGCTGTTTGCTGTGGGAGCCTCTGATGCAGAGTTAAGAGGAAAGATCTCTCTGAATGATAGTTCATTTATACGTTTACATGTATTTTGCAAGAGCCATTCTCTTCCTGGTTGGCCTTTCCCCACTGAGATATTTTTGTTAAAATGTTAAAAATGTATACACTCTTCAAACGCTTTAAACCAAAGCTAAGTACGGGGGGGGGTTATTCGAACCCGGTACCTCTTGATGGCCTCAAACGTTTTTCCACTGCAGTGTTCTCGCACGGTTCTCACTAGGCCAGCGCAGGGCCAACAACACCTTTTCCTTAGCCATGTTCTCCCACTGAGCAGTCCCCATCGTCTGAATATGGGTGTGGGCAAGACTGGTGTTGAACGGGCTGTTACTGCGTCTCCTAGTTACCCCCTCCCATGCGTCCCCTCTCACGCCCCGACTCCCCCGGGGGCTCCTGGACACACCGCTATGACGGCAGGGCCCATGTGTTAATTAAGGCCCCATCTGCATGGCCACTACAGTCTTCGCACCCAAGGACACAGGGGAAGGTGGGGTGTACAGGAAAAACATGCTCTCTTCGTCCTGGTTCCTCTGGGCCTGCTTGGGTAAAGATAGCATCGCGCACTAATGCAGAGGGGAAAGTTCCAGGTTGTTTACGAAGATTTTCTTTTGCTAGGTGAAATCAGCCAGGCTACTGCCTACACACACACACACACACACACACACACTTACCTACCCTCACACACACACACTGATCACTGTCTGGGGATACAACATCGTGGAAACAGGTGCAGTTTTTCCTAAAGAAGAACAGTTCTGCATTATGTATAATATCATGTTTTACTATCATTAAAAACATATTCATAAAACATACGGGTTGTGACATACCTCATTCTCTGAACAGACCACCCAATAAACCATATATCTGACAATATATTGTACATATTGAGTATATTATAATATATAAAGGAGGAGTTCATTAAAAGCCAAGTGATGGAGACATACAGTACTCTGTGCCAAAAGACTGTCGATAAAGTTAATGGTCTATGAGAAAAAAAAACATCATCAGAATAATAATAACTTCTAACGGAAGGTCAAAGGATTTTTCTCTGGCAGACGTTTTTCATGGTATATTTTAAGAACTGAACATTTCCATAACCTGCCCAAAAACTTTAGCCAAAGTAATTCATGTTTCTCCGTAATGGATTGCTGTTTCTTGGAAGATGGTTATGCGCTGCTGTAAAGCATTCTCACATATTGCTGGACAAGGGTTGTGACTACCAGACAACCTACCTTTGTACTGCAGAGATATACGGCCTGAGGCAGAGGAGGACCCATTTGGTCCAGGTTGATTGTGCAATCACATCTAATTATGTGAAATGGTATTGGGTTAGCGCCAAGCTAAACTCAAATGTTGGGGGTTTAGCGGTTTCAGTTAAAGCCATATATTTATGCTACCGCTGTAAATCAAGAAGAATTGGCCTTATGGATCCATACTACTTGCATCTGAAGCCTGATCACTTACGCAATACATCATCGTGTTCACTGGATACAACACGTGTTTAAGAAACGGGCTTTGGGATTTCACAAGTGAAATCTATGCAGCACGTCTCAACGCAGCCAGACCCTGGATTTCAACATCACGAATACAGCACTCAACGTCCTTTCTGAACGAATGAAGGTGTGAAATTCCTTCGGGGAAGTGAAAGACTTTCTGAGAAAAAAGTAAAAGAAAAGGTGTTCACATACTTTGTGACCAAACTGAGTCTGAAAAGGCCATTAAGTTGAGCAAAACAAGACAGATAGCACTTTTTCCAAACAACACCAACATAATGGCGAGAAGCAGAGGTGAATCCACCCTTTATTTGTAGGACGGTTCACATACTCAATCGTTCTTCACCATCTGCTTGCTATTAATTTCTCTCCTACCTCTTTCTCTTAAAACGGCTGTATTAATCGTCCTTCATATGGTTTGAATTTGAAAACCTACGAAATGACTTGTGGTTGCCATGGCAGCGTTCTCCCCGGGGGGCGGGGGGGGGGGGGGGGTCAGGGGTTGGAACACATGTCAGGTTTGTGTCCGCCCAGATGGAGGTCTGAAATACTTCCTCCTCTTCCTCTTGCTCTCAAAGGAGTTCTTCCTAACTCCCACACTAGGCCAACAGAAGGGGTAGCTCCGCAGGGGAAACGTCCTTACAGATCTTTACGTTTGGGAGTTTGTGTGTGAATGTGTGTGTGTGCGTGTGCGTGTAAAAAGGTGTGTAAAAAATAATACCAGTATAGTATATTTAAAAAAAATCACAACAGTACAAATGTCAAGAAGAGTTGGCGTTCCAAACTGAACCCTTCTATTGTGTTTTAAAACATGTCCAAATAATAAGTAAAAGTTAAAAAACATATTTGCTGCACAATCTCACCATCAGGAGAGAGCGAACACAGACGGACCATTGATTTCAACCACACCATGAATACCTCAGTTCTGAATGAATTCTGACACTTGAGGAATAGATTTAGCTGCCTAGGGATAGATATGACAGTGCTAGAGCAATAGCCTACAGGTCAAGAGGTCTCAGGTTCAAACATCCCTCCGCCCACCCCCCTACTTTGGCTAAATATATCTCATATAAGTAAATACATTATTTGTATTAATCCCCCTCATAAACAACTACATTTAGTCATTTAGCAGACACTCTTATCCAGAGCGACTTACAGTAAGTACAGGGACATTCCCCCCGAGGCAAGTAGGGTGAAGTGCCTTGCTCTAAGACACAACATCATTTTGCACGGCCGGGAATCGAACCAACAACCTTCTGATTACTAGCCCGATTCCCTTCCCTAACCGCTCAGCCACCTGACCCCCAAACTAAGGAGGTTGATATTCTAAAAGTTAGGCTAGATGTGTGAATCTGACAGCACACTTTCTCAGATGTCAACAGACGACTGGAAACCATGGATGCAGACAAAACATCGCAGAGCTTGTTGGACTAATTTAGATGTCTATCATCCTAAATTTGAAGCGTGTTTACTTCAGCAAGCAGATTACTTCAATATTATCTCCATCCCTCCAAGGGATTCCACAGGGTAATCGGTGCCTCTACATAATTTGTTTTGCCACACTCCAGCATCGTTTATATATCTCACGTCCATCCATGAATTAATATTCACTGCATAGTACAGTAAAAACACTTCCTATCCGGAAGAAGGAGTCTGCGGTTTTATCTGTGTTGTTTGTGTTCTTGGTCGATGTAACTACTTTAATAAAATGTGTTTCTAATGTGTGGAGGACTTTTGTTGCCCCTGCAAGCAGTCTTTATTTTCCTATCCTTTTTCATTATTTATCTATTTATTTTGTAAATGTTTTGGGGGAGACATCAAGCAGTAGTCACGGGAGTAAAGCAAAACAACATGAAAAATTCAGGACGAAAATCCTAACTCCCAGCCATGCTTCAGGAGTGGAGGAATATCCATCAGGAGAGAGTCCTAGCGGATCTCCTGATTTTCTCTCCATTAAATAAGAATCCATCCCGTTTGGAGTGAACAGTGTCATTTCATCAGTATAGCCCTTTGAGTAAGGTCTCAGAGGGCTTGACTTGAACATAAAACTGCACCTATACCACCATCCACGTGATCTGGGTGAATGACGCTGCAGGTTGTTGAGGCATGTGGCAGACTGGCCTGCTGTACTACTGAGAACCGCACGGATCCACGCCAGTGAGATCCCGTCCGACAAACAAAGGTCAAGATACAGTGTTGAATATTCGGTTGTGGAATCGTGTCCTGTTTAAGTAGGTTTGAGCCCCTGGGCACCCTCAAAGGTCAGATTAGCAAACGTCTGTCGATGAAGCCCCAGGGCTTTTCAAATCAAAAGAAATCTTTTAAGTTATCAAAAGATTGAGATGACTATACAATTTACGGTGTGGTTGAGTTATTACCCTAGAGTCAGGTGGCTGAGCGGTTAGGGAATCGGGCTAGTAATCAGAAGGTTGCTGTTTGGATTCCCTGCTGAGCCAAATTACGCTGGGTCCTTGGGCAAGGCACTTCACCCTACTGTCCTCGGGGGGAATGTCCCTGTACTCACTGTAAGTCGCTCTGGATAAGAGCGTCTCCTAAATGACTAAATGTAAATGTAATGTAATGTGGACTGTTTTAGCTTCACTTTTTCTTTCATTTATTTATTCATTCATTCGTTCATTCTTTCTGTCTTTCAAGTCTTTACATTGTTCATGGCACTCAGCAAGCCACAAAACTCGTATCTCATCCAGCCTTTCTGACAGGTACAGCCTGGAAAGGCACCCAGCCTCATTGAGATTCCGTGCGGAGGCTCGGTGAGGTGGAGCAGATGAAGTGAGGGCTGATACGAGGGCCAGCTCTGGGGCCTTGCTTTCACACTCTACAGCACAGTGTTTGGCCTATGGAGACCCACCTTCCCTGCAAACAAACAAACAAGCAACCTCACTGGCACTCTGAGAAAGCCTCGTAAAGCGCTTCACGACGGTTCTGGGGAGGGATTTATAGCCCGCCCTGGCGCCCTGGCGCCGGCCCCTTCATTTGCATATGGCGCACTCTATTCCTCTTCCTCGGCCCCTGCGATGTTCAATATTTCAGACGATGCGATGGGGAATCGGGCTAATTACCTCGGAACAATCCCTGCGACGGCCTGACCTGCGCTTGTAGGAAGGGTATATTTCCATGTAGCGCTGCTATGCAAATACTAACGGTCTCTCTCTTCCTCCTCTCTCTCGCTCTCCTTCTCCCTCCCTCTCTTCCTTCTCTTCCTCCTCTCTCTCGCTCTCCTCCCTCTCTCTTTCTCTTCCTTTTCCCTTTTCCTGTCTCTCCGTCTAACTTTCGTTCGCTCAGCTTTATCAAAAAATGATGACCCCCGGCTAATTATTAGCGGGCCGTGCCCTCACCAGGGGAGAAGCCATTGTTCTTTCTGTGGTTTTTACATTAAAGATGGATGTTGGAAGAGAGTGTGGGAGGAGAGAGACTGTGATTCTGCGAGACAGACAGAGGGGCCCTCTCGTGTCCACACAGGAAGAAAAACACACGCATGAAATCCGAATACGTGAGGAGGACGTGAATACAGACATCCACGGAGAGTACGACCACCCCATACCGTCTCTCACCCCAGGGTGGCAGGGCATACATTAGTAGCATCCTGGACGTTCTCGTCCTGCTGAAAGAGAGCTCTGTCTCTCTGAGGTTGTTCAAGACAAGTGTCTTGCTTCGGGGCTCAACAACAGCGGAGGCCGCTGGAGATGTGACCACCTGACCTTGTTCACTACCAGGCCATTTCCTTAATCACCACTTCACAGCTTTCACGTGTTCTGCTCCGGTTCTGCTCCCTCGCAAGACGCCAACAGCTAGAATCAAAAAAGAAGCTCAAAAACGATTGTATATGCAGATGTTAAACCCCATTAACATTCGTAGAACAAAAGTGAGCTCTCAAAAGCTTGCATCTTTTGAAAAAGCGAACACAATGCAGGATGCCTGTAGGGGGGCATTGCTGGAGCTTGTTTGTTATGCCCAGGAACAAAGAACGGCAGCATAACAATACAGAGGTTTTCCTGTGTATGCCCAGACCCCATCTGTTCTGTACTAATGACCTCTCCTCCCGTTCTTTAATTAAGGGGGCCCCTTTAATTGTCACTTACACAGAGTGAAAGGTGTCACACACACACACACAGTTGCCAGGTAGTAGTGTCACCGCATCCACGTCACTCCGGACGATTGACTTCACCCGGGCGTGAAGTTCAGACAGAATGGGGGGGGGGGGGGGGTTTGAATTCAAATTCAATAACTTTATCATCCATCGCCATATGGGGTAGAAAATTGTCTTTGGGCAGAGGCTCAAACAAACAATACAAAACAAACCAAGGTGAACGACAATGATCGTTTTGCGAAGTGCGAACAAACAAAAGCAGGGCAGAGAGTGAAGAGAACGACAGACAGAGGGAGGGAAAGATGGAGTGAGGGTGGGCGGAGGGGGGGGGGGGGGGAGAGAGAGGACCGAACGTCAAGGTCGCAGAGACCTCGACAGGTCGGGCGAAAAAGCAGCGGAGCGTGAAATCTTAACTTATGCTGAAGGGATTCCTGTTCTCTCTCTCCAGGCTGGCCCCCGCGCCTCAACTGGGACCCCGAAGAGGGGAAACAATCCAAATAATTGAGCCAGAGACCAAGGGGTCGGCATTAGCTTCGGAATGCGCCTCACAGATTATTTACATGCTCATTAATAATAAATGGGATATATTGGCATGAAATTTAAAAAGCTTTGGATGGAAGGAGGCACTCTTGAGGTGTTTACCGTGTTGTTGATGTACGAGGGTGAACTCTGAGCGCTGCCAGCCAGCACAGTGGTGATGGCCACTGTTTAAGTTTGGCAGTTGAAGTTACTCAAAGTCCGTACATACATGCAGTTGGAACACATTTTAAAAAAGAGAACTGTACCTTAACCTTTAACTTTCTGACTTTCAACAGTTGATCAAAAACATTATTTATTTGGTGTATTTGAGTTTGAGAGAGTATATTACCTGTGTCTTTAGTAGATTTGTTCGTTGTTGTTGTCGGTTTTAAATCAAATACAATTTTGATGTAACTAGTCAAGAAATTGTTGTCAAAAGTATTCATTCTCATTTCTAGACCTAATATGATTATACTTTACACATTTAATGTGATCAAATAGCTTAGATTCAATTTTGTTTTCCTCTTCCATCCCTCACTGTAATGAACCTGGACATCCCATAATATGCCTGACACATGCACACAGAAACTTAAACATAAAAGCACCAACCAGGGAGTTCTTAAGGCCTTCCTGTCAACCCAACCTTTCACACCGACCCGGGTTTGATACACAAACACACATCCGTAAGTCAGAACCATGCCTCTCTCTCTGTTGAATAATGAGCAGAGAGTTATCTATGTGAGGTAGAGCATTGAACAGCTCTGGCCTTCGATGCAGTGTGACATTGCGGTTTGTCTCCTTGACCCAGAGTCCTCGGACATATCAGACGCTCCCTGCTCTGGGCTTTCACAGAAGGGCCTTGGTGGGATAGAGACCTTGAGTGACTGATTAATGGACTGGCCGGTAGTCAGCGTTGGAGATTACAGAGACACAGGCTCCTATCTGGGGACCGGGCTTCTGGGCCGACGTACAGAGAACATCCACTTGCCTCCGTGCCAATCCACCCTCTCCTGCGATTTCCCTCCATCTACCCTGGAATTCCAGACTTTGGGGAAATTAATGTTCGGATCTAGTGAAGAGGTGGAGGAGGAGGAGGGTAAGGCAAAGCGCTTGCCAAGCCATCTGAGATCTTCTTGGAGTTTTTTCTTTTGCTTTTTTTTTCTCTTCAGATTTTGTTTGCGCCCGTGAAAAGCTGCCGATTCCCAGCCCAGAGTTTTCAGTCTACCCGTCAAATCCCAGCAGTCCTTATGGATTCTCCAGATCTCATTACAGTCAATGAGGCTGCAAAGACTTTCAGATCAAAGTGAAAGAATTTAGCTCTGCAAGAAGCAAGATTAGGGAGGAGGGCTTGGGGGTGGGGAGGGGGGCTGGGGGGGGGGGGGACTGGGGGGGGGGACTGGGGGGGGGGGGACTGGGGGGGGGACTGGGGGGGGGGTGGCTAGACTGAGCCGAGCCAACTGAAAATCATCCAAGAAACACAACTCAGGAATAGGGTTATAAATAAACAGCGGTCAACAAAGTTTGCATAAACAACACCTCACATTCAAAGCATTGTGTTCGTCATAAATCCTTCTGGTTTCCTTTCCAACACATTCGTTATCCGTCCGCAGACCCTAATTTCCATGTCTGAGGTGCTTACGAGTCATAATGTGACAAGCTCAATGTATGGAGCACGCCTCCTGGGCCTGACCTTGAATACATTGACATAGGTCGGAGGGAGGTTTTGCAAGCGCGGTACAGCTAATGTGACAGGTCTTTGTGTCATAATGAGTATGAGTGCTTGTTGGTGGGCTGGTTCAGGAGAGTATGGATGAACCAAATCTGTGATCCATCACTTTGGACTGGACGTTGTGTTTTCGCTTCACTGTAACCCTGCATTTATTCAGCTGGGAGGCCTGGTCGTTTGTCCTCACATCTGAAACAAACGGGGCAAGATCTGTCAAAGTAACGCTCGGCGCTGGACTGGTTCGAGGTTACTGGAGGTTCAGAGCAACGGTAAGCATACTTTCTTTCGCCTTGTTGCCATTCACATCGCCGTGTGAAATGTCGAAAGCACTTCCAATCGGGTTTGCGATGCGAGATAGTTCTGACGTGAGACGGTTCTCATGCTGCACTCTCCCGAAACCTGTCTGGCAGCGTGAACACTTCCTCCTAACAACTGGAAAACATCAGTTCTGGCAAATGATGATCCTCCTCATCAGAGTCAGTTGAGCAATCCCCATGATTATGCCAAAGAGTATAGAAGACGAGAGGCGAAGCTCTAGTGTGTTTTTCGCCTCTTGTCTTCTATACTCTTTGATTATGCGTAGTTATAATGACATCAGCAGACGGCACCAGATGGGGGGGGGAGGTATTTGTCCATGGGAGAATGAGAGAGGCTAAAGACCCAAACCCAGATCCAACCCAAACAAGCCTGCCCCGGTCCAACTGGAACTCGCCTCTGCTGCTACCCGACGCCACCGGGAGGAGAGCGTTTAGCGTTCCTATCTCAGAGAAGGCTAGTCGTGCTGTGAAGCCCCGTCACACGTGAGGGGCTGTGGAAATGAATGAGGCCCTCGGGCGAGGGGGGTTTCCGGGGGATTTGGGCTGCGAGTGAGATCTGCCTCGGTGCGCGTTCCTCTCAGTCAGCTGGTGGAGAGGATGGTGAGGTGTCCGCGCTCCGGCCGGCGCTGTCCGGGGCTTCTGACGTCCTGGGGCCATACGGGCTCCGTGTCAAACACACTCCTGCTCGACACGGAGCTCCGTCGTCGGTTTTTAAACGACGGCAGCGAACGGAGTCTGCTTGTCTTCTTCCTCCTCAGGTCCTCATCTCATTCCAAGCCTTTTTGTTTCAGCTTTTGTTTTGCCGGGGCCCCTTGCGTGCCACCCTCAGGGTCCAGGGAAGAGAGGAAAAGAAAGAGAGGAGAGAAGTAACAAACCACCCACCAACCTCCAGAAACCCCTTCTACTTCCCCTCCCTCCCTTCTCAGATCCCCCTGTTTCCTCCAGCCCTCCATCCCTCCGTCCCAACGCACCAAGCATCTGCTTGGAGAATGAATAAATGAAGGCCCTTTCCAGCTCCATCTCCCCTGACTGACAGAGGCCTATCTTAATTGTAGCTGAAAGCTGGCTTTTCTCTCTGCTAATTAGCAGATTGCGCCGTTAAATGATTTAAAAAGTCAGGGCTTATTCGGGCCCTGCCTATCATCACTTATTCACGCGGCGCGCGGCACTTTGTGCGAACACGGCGCCCGAGGTAAATTAATTTACTCCAATTAACAGGCACTGTCAGCGTGTATCACTGTCTCTGCTCAGGAACGGCTTTTAAAAAAGTAATGGACTTATTTTGTCCTCTGGATTTGTTACATCCAGTGTGCGCTGGAGGGGAACAGGGCGAACACAAACTGGCCACGGGAAGGAGCGCCCCTCCTCTTCCTCCTGGATGAAACCCTAGAGCACACCGGGCTGGCGGCCAAACCTTGTTGCCTGCTAATGTGGGCGGAAGAATCTCCCCTTCCCTCCCTCCCTCCCTCTGTTGTTGTCTCTGAAGGCAGCCCTGAGGGAAGACCACTTCACAAAGGGAGGCCGAAAACAAGCGATGACGTGCGACACTTTCAGAAGCACTTCCTGAAGCCTTGTGGAGCGTGTGTGTGCGTGCGCGTGTGTGTATGTGTGTGTGTGTGTATGTGTGTGTGTGTGCCAGGGATGCAGAGGCGCTGATGTTTTAAAAACCGAACAGCAATCCTTCATTTCAGCATTAAGGCGTGACTTACGCAGTTTAGGTCTTCGACGGTTATCATCGTTATCAATCAGTAAATACCTAATAAAGCGTTCTTACAAGTGTGTCTCAGGTGCCAATATAGAGACTCTCATTGATATTCCGTTACAGATATCCTCTTCATCTGTCATCTTTTTAAACTTTTGGCAGCTTTGAACTCAGCAGCTGTGACGTACGTGACGGTGTGTGATGAATGTGTCCTGAGTGGAAACCTGTTCACATGCCAGAGTACACTGGATCACACTATTGGGATTGGATCGGCCATTTCTCAAGTGTCTCAAGGCTCAAACTGGAGGTGATATCCATCATGGACATGACGCAGTTGAGCGTCATGTCCAAGACCGATGAGTAGAAGGGAGACCCATCGATATGAAGTGAAGGAGTGGGAATATGTTCCTCTCCAGGAGGTACAGGAGGAGACTGAGTGAAGACGAGAGCCAAGAACTAAATCTCGAGAGGGTAGAGCTCGGTGGTTAGTGTTTGCCTGCAGATCAAGAGGTTACACCTTCAAAACTCCCACAGTATTGTCTGTCACTTTGGATAATGATTAGAATATTATTTTTACCTCCTGCAGCTCCTAATCCTGGAGGATTTAGAGTAAGGCAGTGACATGGGACAGGTTCGCTGAATCGACGCCAAATCATCTCAGGCTCGCACTCCAGAAGATTCACAAATTCCCCCCTCGCTTCCTGCAGTTCAGAGTTATTTACAACTCTGGTTCACTGAATCTTTTTGAGGGATATACTTTATGGGTCCTCTGGGGTTTCCAAAGCCTGAATTCCAGCGATGTTTTTCATGTGTTTTTTTTTGTCATTTCAGACTACAGTATTAGTATAAGCATTATTTGTTTGGTTCTTATTGAGTCTATTTCGATTCAAAAGCAGTGATGTTGTATTGGTGCCACTGATTGAGTATGAGTGATGATTTTATGATTCTCATGAAGAAAATCGTTTGCTGTTATTCCAGAACTAACATAGTAAACGTCAGGCTCAAATTCAAAAGTTGGGAAAAGACTACTTTGTCTTTTTATGGTGTCAATCTTCAACCTCAAGTCTGTCAGTCTCCCTCCCTCCCTCCGGTCACCCCTCCCTCCCCCATGTCACCTCTTCCCCTCCCTCTCTCCGCCAGGTCACCCCCCTCCCTCCCTCCCTTTCCCTCCCTCCCTCCCCCAGGTCACCCTCCCTCCCCCAGGTCACCCTCTCTCCTGTCAGACCCTGCAGGTGCTTGTCCTCAGCCCATGGACGCTTTTTCCAGCTGAGGTCAGCAGAAAAGCGTGTCAATCTGATTGGCGATCAGGAAAGAGATAGAGAGAGAAATGACATCATAAGTGGCCACAGCTGGAGGAACGCTTTGGTTACTCACAACAGAGACTTCGTATATCAACAACCACACTTGTCCGTGTGGGATGATGTGAAGTGCAGCTTTACTGGAGGCCAGTGCCACGTATTATTTTATCGACATTTAATCCAGAATTATCTAGATAGAGACACAAGCCAGCTACCCTGGCATTTCTCCCTGACCAGAACCCCACAGACACAGGTGGGTTTTTCTGTTAGTGGGGTTGAAACGGTCCGCTGTAGTTTCATTTATCTGAATTTTGTTGTTGTATAACTTGTTCTATCCAGTATTTTCAAGCTGGCCTTTCTTGTCTTAAGGCCGTTGCGCATTGAGTGCAAAATTTTCGTATGCGTTTTTTCGCAATCGTCGGCCTCAAAATTCGGTGGCTCTGAATTGCCAAAAAAACTATTCAAATGCTGGCTATGGCTGCAAAAAACGCAGAAAACCGAACCCAATCCAAACTTTTTTTTGACAGACGAATGTTTCGGAGGCAGTGTGTAAGCGCGATTGACATAACGTGAGGTCGTATTTATTTTTTTACGTGCGTACATTTCAGACTCAAATTTCGGACTCAATGTGCAAAGGCCTTTAGTCTCGATTACTTCACCTAGCACAGCATGCATGCTGTTTGTTTCATAAGCGTAATGGAAGACTACCACAGATAGTGTGATCCATCTTTTTAGGGAACCCTGAAAAGTACTTTCACGGTCAAAATTGATAACATAATTCAGATGTATAACATTTGACTGCAGATCAACAGGTCACAGGTTCAAATCCCCTCCACTCTGTACGTCGCTTTGGATAAAATAGCTTGCTAAGTGAACACACCATCATACAGGGTTTCTCTTCCCAGTCAGAGCTCAGTGTGCACACCTGAGGGCGGCTCACCCTCCACTGGGAGTCCTGGTGTCACATGATGCCCACATGCTGAAACCACTGAGCCCGAATCCCTCGTTACCTCCCTCTCTCCACCTCTCCCTCTCTTCCTCGATCTCTCTCTCTCTCCACCTCTCCCTCGATCCCTCTCTCTCTCCACCTCTCCCTCTCTTTCTCTCTCCCCCTCCCCCTCTTCCTCTCTCTCCCTCAATCTCTCTCTCTCTCCACCTCTCCCTCTCTTTCTCAATCTCTCTCTCTCCCTTCCTCCCCTCCACTCTCTGCCATGTGTCCTCCTGACATCAGCTGAAACCGACCAGCCTGGATCCACACTTTATCGCCTGTTCTTTAAACCAAATAACCCCCCCCCCCCTCCAATCCTCCTAAAAGAGTTTCACCACATAACATATGACTCTTCAACACAGGGCAGTGCTGTGCAAACCGTGTGTGCGGTTGGCTCTTATGCTCCAGGGAGCAGTCGCATGCGAGTTTACAGATGGAGCCTGTAGGAGGAGGGGGGAGGGGGGGGGGGGGGGTGGGACTGGTGGAGGAGGGGGGATGTGTGGGGGGGTTGGGTTCAACACCAGCGCCCTGAGAAAACATGTTTTCCCAGGTCGGAGTGAGAACTCGGAGCAGGAAACAGAACGAGGCTGAGACCGGCCCTCCACGCTCGTCCACACATGGATCCAATATGCCCCCTGCCTTGCTGCAGCGGGCGCGGGGGCCAACGCCCTCGACACCTCGTCAGCAGGCCTGCCTGAACAGCCCTGCTGGGGGCTGGATGGGTCCTGGATGAAGGCGGCCCACGTGGGGGCAGAGCAGAACCACGGCAGCCCAGCCCGGACCGACCCGGCCCCTGGGACGACACTAATGGAAGAGATATCAAGCAGAGAAAGGCATCCGCTGTAATTCATGTGGACACTCATTTCCTCCCTGCAGGTTGTGGGACGCAGACGGAGGCTTCCGGAGAAGGGAGGCTGTGGTTTTGTGTGACGGGTGTGCTGCTGATGCTGTGGTTGGTGTGCTGTGTGTGTGTTTACAGTTGTGTGTTTAAAGGGGAACTGGTGGACACGCAACAGTTGTTTTCTTCTTCTGTTTGTCCTGTTGTATAAACGGCCTGACAGTGTACTTCAGACTACTTTTGTATTTTTTGTAATATTTGTATTTTTGTATTTTTATATTGCAATTTACGGCAACTTATATTTTATTGTATATTTAATTTAATTCTAATCCCACTTAGTACTGCTAGTTTATGTACCCTTAGTATAGATAGTCCACATATTTAAATTTTAGGTCCCTATATGTTTATTGTATGCACCTTCCTCCAAAGCAAATTCCTTGTCTGTGCAAACTTTCATGCCGAATAAATCCCATTCTGATTCTGAACTTCTAAGAGACAGTCATGTTCAACTGCTTGAAAATGTGCTTCGAGGTTAGGAGTTATAGTCGCTGATTTTAACAGTAATAAAACAAAACTGCCAGACATAACTATAAACAACTGTGATAAGTACTGTGTACAGTAGTTAACTTGATCTAGAGCACAAAAACACCCCGAATGAATCAAGAAATCTGGTATTTCTGGTCACAGTGGAATGTTTTCTCTTGGTTTTGTTGGAGAGCTAGAGATCACATCTGATTCACTCACCTTCAAGTTCCTTGTGGGATGAGGCAGACTGACCAATCACACAAAGCTTGTTTCCATACCAACGGTAACCTCAGGGCATGCAAACGTCGGTCTTGGCCTGAATATTCATAAGCAACTGCCTTTCCTGGGGGGCAGCAGGGGTTATGTAGGACAGGAACAACTAAGTAAAGGAACCTCAAAGCGATGAGACTGTGAAGTTGTGACGGCGTGTGGGTTGTAAGAAGTAACAGGTTGCCGTTTCTTACATTCTCTTGCTCAGAAGTGGAAACCCATCTTTGTTTGGAGGCACAACAATGCGCTTTGAACTCCTTCGTTGAAGTCCTCCCAACTGTCATCCTGAAGATGTCCTTCATCAACGAGACTCGCCGACACGACCAAAACCTTCCTCGAGGTTCCTGGAGATGATGTGACTGTCTGTCAGGAGGCCTATCTATCAAGATGAAACAAATGCGCCTCATTAATGAAGCTTGTACTGTATCCCAGAAAGGGCAATTCTGCCCTGCGATCGAGTGGGAGTTTTTAATATTGTGGATGGTAGAATGCGTCACACTGGGACCATTTTGGCTTTTCATCAATCTGCCATTTCGCCTCATTCCTGTGCTTCCCCTTAGTAGTCTCCCACCCCGACACACACACACACGCAAACAATACTTAGTCAATCGAGAGGTACAAAGCCACAAAACAAAGCTCATTAGTGGGTAGTTGGGTTTTCACTGAAGTGTCTCATGAGTGAATCGTGCTTCACAAAGGAGGATGTTTTTCGGTGGCACGCAAAGACAACTTCTTGAGATTGTTAAGGAATCTCTTTCAAGTGTTTGTTATGTTCTTATTTGCTGTATGAAAGTTACCGTTTGTGTTATGGAAGAAAGGGACTCTTGAAAGCGACTGCACTCTGCGTGTTTCCACTGTCTTGTGCGTGATCATCCGCACACCTCACCCCATGCCATATGTAGTCAGGTGGCTGAGCGGTTAGGGAATCGGGCTAGTAATCAGAAGGTTGCTTGTTCGATTCCCGGCCGTGCAAAATGACGTTGTGTCCTTGGGCAAGGCACTTCACCCTACTTGCTTCGGGGGAATGTCCCTGTACTTACTGTAACAACAACCTCAACAAGACATTCAACGTGCCAAAACATCTCCCCCCACGCCCATGCGGCCTGGCCTACCAGCCCTGTACGAGTACGTCTCTAAGCATGTGACGGTGGTATTTCAATGACCCTAAGTAGGTATTTTGCTCGAATTTACCTTGTTTGTCTTCCTTTTTAGAACGACTACGACCTTTTCTCCAACTGCCAGAGAGCTGCGTGAGGACAAAAGACAGCACAGGTCCCAAGGTTTATAACGATGTACGAATATTAAGTGTTTAGGAACCAGAGGGCAGTTCTGGTCCCCACTGACAATCTTAGGCCTCAACGTCAAACTTTACTTCTCTTCCTATAATACATTTCCTATCACAATGTGGAGGAGAGACAAGACTGGAAAAGGGGATTATGGAGTCTTATAAAAAATGACTTCCATCTGGACAAAGGAAGATAGAGAGGAGGGGGAAGGGGGAGAGAGGGGGGAGAAGAGGGAGAGGGATCTCTTCTCCAAAAAACATCTGGAGAAGCAATCTGGAGGAAACAAACAGGCCTCAGCTCACTGCCCACCCAATAAATAACAAAAGCAAAAAGGAATCGCACACAATCTGCACGTTTTTTTTTCTTTCTCTCTCCTCGGCCCAGTTCTACAAGATCATGAATTAGCATCTGCGAAAGAAAATATAAAAAAAAAAAAATACAAAAGATTTCTGAGAGGATACGTGGCATCAATCACACACTCCCAAGGATGTTTTTAAGACAGGGGTTTTCAATTACATTGATCAATTACTTGAAAGTATTTGAAGTGTTGACTTGCCTCCCCGTCCTCTCTAATGAGGCTGGTCCGCAGGTTCTGCTGTGCGATAAAAACCCTTCAGGGGGGACGGCACGTTCAAGCATCACGCGTGTTCCTGTGCGTGTGCGAACACAACTCCAGCCAGGCCTGACGGGTTTACAGTGGAGTTCGTCAGAGCTTAGCATATTTTAGCCTTTGTGTGACATGAAGGTGTATGGCGAAGGTGTTCTACTTCGAGCCTGGCGGTGTGTAAAACGCTGTATTTAGAATGTCTTTTCATGTGCGGATGTTCTCATTTCTGATAGTGTGCTCCCCCCCCCCACCCCACCATCACGGCTTCTCTCCCCCCCCTCAAAATTCCTTTCGCCCACGACACAAACAGCCCCCCTCTCAGGGACACAGCAGTCGCCAGCACATGAGAGGAGAGGGGCTCGACCACGGAGATTAAGTGAGCCGTCTCTCCGTCTGCCTCCCCGGAGACACTCAGGTTCCTCTCTGAACCACAAATATCTACTTGTTTGTCTGTTGTTTTTCCGTGCAGATAGAGGTTTAGGTAAACAGCATATTGCCGGTTTAGGTTGGCACAAACATGGTCTGTTAATTATATTTTCCATGCCAAGCATACAATCAGGAGGTAATTGGAGTTGGAGCAGTGGATTTTGTGAGTGGTGAATCATAACAGCTTTTTGGTAACGAATACTAAAAGACAATCTCTACTAGTAGTGTAGTTTAAGTTTCTCAGTAGCAGGTAGTAGTAGAGTGTTGGGAGTGAGATTTGTTTGCAGGTTTTCTTTAGATTCTTCTCTCAAAACCAGAAACTCCCTGGTGCACCCCCTTAGCCCTAAACCCAGCCTCCAGCCCTCGGCCTCCAGCCCTCGGCCTCCAGCCCTCGGCCTCCAGCCCTCGGCCTCCAGCCCTCGGCCTCCAGCCCTCGGCCTCCAGCCCTCGGCCTCCAGCCCTCGGCCTCCAGCCCTCGGCCTCCAGCCCTCAGCCTCCAGCCCTCAGCTTCCAGCCCTCGGCCTCCAGCACTAGCCTCAGCCACAACCCCCGGCCTGCTGCCGACAGCACTAGCCTCAGCCACAACCCACCCTGCCACAACCCCCAGCCCCAAACTTGGCCTCAGCTTGAACCTCAGTGTTCCAGCCTCAGCCCCAGCCTCAGCCACCTCTGTGTTCCAGCCCCAGCCGTGTCACTTCCTCCAGCCAGCTGTGGTGTGCGTCACAGGCCCCAGCAGCGGAGAGCAGGAGTGGCAGATGGCCGGGGGCCCTGAGGGAACAGGGAGGGGGCATCTCACTGCCACTCCCCCAGCGAGGTGAGGGGTTCCTGGGTGGAGGCAGCAGGGGTGGGGTGTGGGGGGGTGGGGGGACCTGGCGAGCAGGAGGCCTCCCCTCAACATCTATCAGGGCAGGGTGTTAATGAGAGAGGGGAAGGAGAGAACCGAGAGAGGGAGGGAGGGAGGGAGGGGAGGGGAGGGAGGAGAGAGAGGGAGGGAGGGAGGGAGGAGAGAGGGAGGGGGAGGGAGGGAGAGGGACAGAGAGAGAGAGAGAGAGAGAGAGAGAGAGAGAGAGAGAGAGAGAGAGAGAGAGAGAGAGAGAGAGAGAGGGAGTGGGGGAGGGAGGGAGGAGAGAGAGGGAGGGAGGGAAGGAGAGGGAGAGAGAGCGAGAGAGAGAGAAGAAAGAGGTGAGGGAGTAAGGGCGGGCGGCACACATCACTAACAGTGACAAAAGACCGGCGTCAGGTGAAGCACAGGTGAGACAGCGGGATGAGGGAGGGCTGAGGGAGGGAGACGAGTAGCGGGGAGGTGACACATATTAGCGACGGTGATAAATAAGAAAACAACAGGGGAGGAGCGAGTGAGGAAGGACTGGAGGGCCATGAGGCGTTCTTTAGGGCTCAGGGTAGGGGATATATGAGGATTCTGGGAGGCGTGTGGTTTTGGGGTGAGAAAGAGAGCAAGAGAGAGGGGAGAGACAGAGACAGAGAGAGCGAGAGCAACAGAGAGAAATAGGGGTACCTGCATAAACCAGAAAAAAATTATGCCAAAAGAATTGGGCATATGATTAGGAAATCAGCGTTAAATCCTGTATTCTGGGCAGGTCAGCCCCCAAGAGCAGCTCCACCACTCCTCCCTTCCATCATCTGTCTTCCTGCCAGTCTGTCCAGGCCAGGGTTTCAACCGTACAGGACATTACAGATGCATTATGGCAACAGAGGGAGGTGGCGGAGGGGAGGGGGACGGGCTGGTTCATGAATACTGGATACAACATGAGAGGGACCAAACAGAGATCGCCAGGAGATCACGGGAAGCATCAATATTGCATCAGACCTTCACATGTATTGTTCATGGAGGGAGCGTCGCTGGGGTATGGCATCTTTCCTCCCAAAAAAGTTATGGAATAAAAAAAAAAAGTTTACCTCTGGCTCAGTTTCTCTGTCTTGTTTTATGTTTTGGTTCCAGGTTTGCCGCTGTACAGCATGGTCACGGGTCACATGACGGGCAGGGATATTATGTTGTTATTCTCCCATAATGACAGTTTAGGTTTTGTCGTTTGGTTTTTACACACATTTTCCACAGGAATCCATCCCATAATCTTACATTTTCCAAAAGCATTTTAGCCAACTGGAGAAGTTGGTGCTGTGCGGCTATATTCCTAAGATGTTCTGTGCCAGCAAAGTCTAGGAGACAGAAGTTGTGCTGGATGTTTTAGTCTGGTGTTTTCTCCAGAGGGAGAAACAGCACTCCACTGTGTACCACGCTATGAACACAATCAGAACGGCTGCTGATACACTGTTTCTCATTAGATTATATATTATTATATTTTAAGCTTCTAGGTGTCTTTGTTGATGCTTCGGTTGTAAACAATGTTTGTTAATAAATGTTCCCAACTATGTATTGTTATATGAATTAAATAAACCTGCATTTGACTTAAAACCAAATATTAACATAATGAGCTAAATTAGATTTAAATACTATTTGTTTTGTATTTTGTAAACACCAAATAATAAATGATCCAGAAACTAATCTTTAAATTGAGTAAAATGCTCCACAAATAAATATTACTTTCCACTCTTTGAAGAAGTATAACTGTTTAATAATTTATCAAGAGTCCAAATAGGATTCTATTATCCTGAAAACCTAAGAATCAAGCCATATTCATTATGCGGTACATTCTCACAACTATGAAGGAATACGTATCATTTTCATAGCGCCTTTATTAAGAAATCATACGTTACTGTCAGGCTACATATACGCACGAGTTCAGTCAGTTGAAGGAAAAGAAAAGTCGGCTTTTCTTTCTCTTGGACAATGACGCGACTTAGCAGGTGTTGTCATGTAGTGACACACATTAGATATGAAAAGGACCTGAAAAGGACGGGGCCTGTCTGTTCCAACTGCCTCTCGCCTGCTCCTTCTGGGTAAGTGGAGTTTATTTGAGTTGTCCGCGAGGAGAACAGGAGAGCACAGAGACGAGTTCACACTAAATCTCCCCCCTGATTGTGAAGGATACACTTGTCTCACACAAGGTGCAGTGAAAGAGGATCCTTGTGGTAGTCTTTACGGCCCTGTGTGTGGGTCTCACCTGGTTTGAATCAGCTCCCACACACACACACACACACACACACACACGTACCGTCACATATGCAGACCCGGACTCATCAATGCTCAGACCTCCGATCCCTCACGGCTGGTCTGTGTCCACACCTCCGAGTCTGGCGGTAAAAAGGCACACTGTGATCCCTGACTGTATGGATGAAGACAGAGCTCATGCATTACTGACCCAGCATCACACACAGAGTCACACCTAATAAAACACTACAATGAAAGCCCAGTATAAAGACAACAACAATACAAAAACCTACATTCCTTATATGCAAGAACACATCTAGCACCATTTGAAAGCAGCTGAAGTTTTAAGGTGACTAAAAAAACAATTGTGTTTATATATTTTAAGATTTTATATATGTGTTAACAGCCATTTCAATGATTCAAGAATCACAATTAAGCTTCTGGGAGCCGCGTTACCTGTTTTCAGGAGACGAATCCTTGAGATCACACATGATTACACTGCTGCGGTTTGGGTGCTGTTCTCTGCAACATGGTTATCCAGGCACACCAACACAACAATCTGACAAAATATCAATGTCAACATCAATCCATGGATCATAGACATGTTTGATTTACTGTAATTTAAAGCATGTTTGTAGGGTATTTTGGATCATATTAGACCAGTCTACACAACTCACTTTGTTGTTATATATACATACACACACCGTCACAACAGTATAGCCTATATATACCTTACACACACCTTTATGATTTATGATCAACTTCACTTTTCCATGTTTTAGGGAAGTATGGAAACTGTATTAAAAAAAAAACAGTATAATGTGTGTGTGTATTCTATTTTATGTTAAGACCAGAGAGGATATCTTTTTATTTGCAGGCAGAGTAAATTTAGAGGAGCCGATCTCAAAGACAGTTCTCAAGAGTTTATTTATGTCATGTGCTTTTTATGGTTTTGTTCAAAATACAAGATGAAGTACTTCTCAATACCTGCATGTGGGCTGTCCTTCTGCTCCCAGAGGACAAGACGTGGAGCGGAATGGATGAGGGGATGTCCACTTAGAAACATGCTGTGACTCATTTGAAAGGCATGCATAACTTAACAGTTTGACAGCACACAAGGTTACCCACGCGTTCACTCGAATGAACATCGTCTTAACAAAACGTCCATGCATTATGTAGTTTCATAATTTCCTTCTTAAGGGTTTTCCGAGTGAAACTAAATGATAAGAGGGGATTGAAACGAGACGTATTGTATCGATGTCACGGATGTTGGTGTTCATTTGACCGTTCGCAGGTTGTGAACGACATTGCTGTGGTTAATCTGGAACCTCCTTAATCCTTATTTTTAATCCTGTTTGATTGGACTCCAGGAAGGTTGCTACCAAATTCGTTGACCTTATACAGTAAACGCACACAGTACGTAACAATTTTGTTCAGAAATACATAAACTTGCAGTGCAACCTTGCCTTTCTAAAAAGTAGAATATATATGTATATAGCATATATACATACATATTTTTTGGGGACAGGCCACACTTTCTGTTAAAACCCAAACAAACTTTTACTTTTTCCAACCTTGTCAGTATCGGTTGTGCACAAGACATCTGAACACTGCAAATTCAAACAACAGATTCTACTCCACCTTGAAGAGCTCTTATTTAACAACTGGCCACTGGCGCCATCTAGTGGATCCTGTTGAGTACTGCAACACTACGAAAATATGCGGGGCAAAATAATCGATAATGAAAGATATTGAGGAACATCGCGCACTTGATGTAGAAATGGCCGGACGTTGATGGAGGTTATTTGAAACCAGCGTTCGCAGGAGAGAAGACGCCCTCGCGGATTCTGTTGGACGGGTGAGAGAACCACACGAAAAGGCCCGAGGGTTTGTTGGGTTAAATTCATCAGAAACTAAACGGTCTATCAATCTAACCCTAACTGAAGACACACTGCACAACACCCTTTAATATATTTATTTTTACATTTCATCTTAAGAATTCCGTCGACCCCCCCAAAAATAAAATAAACAAATAATGAATACATGTTATTTCAGAATTGTCAGCTTCCACTTGACACCATTTCTCATCTTTGGGGGAGCCATAGTCTCTGCTTCTGGAGAGAGAGAGACAAAGAGGGAGAGGGAGAGAGACAAAGAGGGAGAGGGAGAGAGACAAAGAGGGAGAGGGAGAGAGACAAAGAGGGAGAGGGAGAGAGACAAAGAGGGAGAGGGAGAGAGACAAAGAGGGAGAGGGAGAGAGACAAAGGGAGAGGGAGAGGGAGAGAGACAAAGAGGGAGAGGGAGAGAGACAAAGAGGGAGAGGGAGAGGGAGAGAGACAAAGAGGGAGAGGGAGAGAGAGAGAGACAAAGAGGGAGAGGGAGAGGGAGAGAGACAAAGAGGGAGAGACAAAGAGGGAGAGACAAAGAGGGAGAGAAAGGGAGAAGCCTAATATTACAAACGGACAGGAAGACTGTATATGTATGTTTCTATCTAACATCAGCAGAAACCAACCTTGCTGGGGTGCTACTGGTCTCGGTTGTTGAAAAGATGCCATGATGCTGTTTGCTGTCGAGTTTGGACCCGTCACCTGAAACAGAAACACTCTTAGTGTGTGTGTGTGTGCGTGCGCGCGCACATGCTTGAGTCTGTGGTATGTGTGTTATGTGTGTGTGGACTGCATGTGTGTGTGTGTGTGTGTGTGTGTGTGTGTGTGTGTGTGTGTGTGTGTGTGTGTGTGTGTGTGGTACCGGAGCGTGGCTCTGCTGGCCCTCCTGCCAGACCTCAGGCAGGGCCGTCTCCATCAGCTGCAGTGTGTCTCCGTAGGCCTGCTGCAGCCTCCCAGCCTGCCCATCACACTGGAACAGCACCAGCGCCTTCAGCAGGCTGTGGATCTCCTCTGGAGGAGGGGGAGAAGGATGAAGAAATATCCATGATTAAAAAAAATATATATTTTTTTTTAAATCATGGATATTTCTACATATATATATATATATATATATATATATATATATATATATACATATATATATATATATATATATATATTCTACATCTACCCCATTCTAAATATGAGAGAATGTGGGTTAGAATATGAGTGAGATGACCTCATGAGAGAAAGCAGAAACACAACACTGTGACTCTGAGGGAGAGACAACAGCAGGAGAACAGGAGAGAGGAGAACATGAGAGGAGAACATGAGAGAGGAGAACATGAGAGAGGAGAACAGGAGAGAAGAACAGGAGAGAGGAGAACAGGAGAGAAGAACAGGAGAGAAGAGAACAGGAGAGCAGGAGAACAGGAGAGAGGAGCCCAGGAGAGAAGAGAACAGGAGAGAGGAGAACATGAGAGAGGAGAACATGAGAGGAGAACAGGAGAGAAGAGAACAGGAGAGAGGAGAACAGGAGAGTCTGGTGGCTGGTGGAACAAAGGAGTCAGGTGGCTGAGCGGTTAGGGAATCGGGCTAGTGATCTGAAGGTTGCCAGTTCGATTCCCGGCCGTGCCAAATGACGTTGTGTCCTTGGGCAAGGCACTTCACCCTACTTGCCTCGGGGGAATGTCCCTGTACGGAGAGAGGAGAACAGGAGAGAACAGAACAGGAGAGCAGGAGAGAGCAGAGCCCACAGCAGGAGAGAGGAGAGCCCACAGCAGGAGAGAGCAGAGCCCACAGCAGGAGAGAGCAGAGCCCACAGCAGGAGAGAGCAGAGCCCACAGCAGGAGAGAGCAGAGCCCACAGCAGGAGAGAGGAGAGCCCACAGCAGGAGAGAGGAGAGCCCACAGCAGGAGAGAGGAGAGCCCACAGCAGGAGAGAGGAGAGCCCACAGCAGGAGAGAGGAGAGCCCACAGCAGGAGAGAGGAGAGCCCACAGCAGGAGAGAGGAGAGCCCACAGCAGGAGCCTCACCTCTCATCTTGTCCACCGTGTGGAGGCTCTCTGCCAGGGCGTGCAGCAACGCCACGTCCTCCAGGGGGCTCCCTTCCTTCAGACTCAGCTTCTTACGCTCCGCCTTCCTGCGGTTCTTAGACGACCTCCTGTGGAAGTGAGCTGGTGATGAGGTCATTTCCTGTCACTCAAATACGCTTTGGATAAAAGCGTCTGCTAAATAAATAAAATGTCATGAGGAGTAGTGCGTAAACGACCCCCAGTCATGGTCTTTATCTCAGAGCACAGGGAGAGGAAGGAGGTGACTGGAGGTATCGCTGAATGAATAAAGAGTCAGATGTGACCAGTGGTGCGATCTGACTCACGAGGAGATCCTGGAGTTGCTGTGGGAGTATTTGGAGCCGGCATGACTTCCTGTCATCACGCTGCTGGCCTCAGAGAAGAGGTCAGCATCAGGACAGTCTGCCAGCTCCTCATCTGGGGGAGGAGAGAGGAGAGAGGGAGGGGGAGAGGGAGGGGGAGGGGGAGAGGGAGGGGGAAACGGAGGGGGAGAGGGAGGGGGAGGGGGAGGGGGAGGGGGAGGGGGAGAGGGAGGGGGAGGGGGAGAGGGAGGGGGAGGGGGAGAGGGAG